>NW_019175379.1:4057490-4313273 GCF_002260705.1 Seriola dumerili
ACTGAAGAAGAGCGAGCTAATGTGGAGCCGTGCCTTTAAGACATGTCATCAAGCTAATTATGTTTTTATGAAGGAAGTGGAGCAAATTTCCGGATAAATAAGCAAATCCATCGTCATCAAGTCATCAAATCTGCTAAGAACCGTCAAAGTCATTATCCCAGAGGCAGGCTGGTGCTCAATCAAAATTACCCACGCTGTATATTCATTAGGATAGACTGTGAAATATGGGCTGTTAAAACTTGAGTCATTGTCGCCTTGGAAACTGATATTACTCACTTCCCCTCAAGGTCATGGCAGTGACATGCTAATTCTGTTTTCTATGTGTGTGTGTGTGTGCTTCTTTGTGTGGCTTTTGTGTATAAGTGTCAAGGATGAGGTAAGCTGAAAGGATGCAGTGTGGATGGAGGGGGGAGATGGAGATGGTTTTACAAGGCTGATCATACTTGACGCAGGAATAGAGCAGTATTTCTTCACATATTGCCCTCGCCCACCTACATTTTACTCCTTTCTTATCACCTTTCCCCAACATCAGCCTCTGAAACAGCCCTCTGTGACCTCTCTGGTTCCCCTCTCGAAGGGCCAATGTTTGTCTAGAGACAATTTCCCCCATGGCAGAAAAGGAAAAAAAACTGTTTAAAAAGTAATGGCAGGAAGCATAGAGATAAACAAAGCACCCCCAGGGTGTGCGTCCCAACTTGTAAGTTCAAATCTGCTTTTGACCTTGAGTGAGATTTGGCAGAACTTTGTGTTCAGAGTATTGCATTGCTTTTGTGGCTCCTCTGCCATGCACTCTATTATCATCGTTGGGATTTTGTCTGTCCATTATTTGGATTTTAAACCATGAGCAAAGAGGCTTTTAATGCCCATAAAAATAATTCATTATTTCTATGAAGAGAGGTCAGGCACACAAAGGAAGTGTTTTCTACAGTCTCAAGCAGCCTCAGTTGGCAGTTCACAGCAGTTTTCAATAAACACTAAATTATTGCTCACCTCCGTATTTGACCTGTCTCGGCATCTACTGTGTCCTTGCTGCTTTTGCTTTTCAAAATGTATCCACCCACACCTTTTATTCACAATTATGACTCGGAATAAAATATCTAACAATATGAGTTGTCGGATGACATTTTCCTTGACTAAAGCTTCTTTTACTCTGCAATTATTAGCACAGCACCTGAGTTGGAGACTTTTCACTTCACAAAGCCACAGAGACTTGTTCGGTCATTGCTAGACACTGCAGTCATGCAGCAAAATGAGAGCAGTGTGTGCTGCTCTCATGAGACACAGTACACAGCAGAAGGCGGGCTAAATAAGAGCCAGGGTTAGATTAACGGTTTGCTTTTTGGCATTTAAGCCCAGTGGCAAATTTTTAGGAGTCATAGGGAGAGAAAGATCTATTAAGCGCAATAATAACCTTGGCAGGAGGCATTGAGGAAGCACACTTTCTATCTGTTTACAGCAACTGAGTTTCGTTTCACACAACAATTGTGTTGTGAGTTTGCTTATGTATTCTGGCCCCGGTTCACTTTTAACAGATTGTTATCCACAAGAAATCTTTCTATCTCCGTTTTCCAGCACACTTTATAGATTTGTGGTTGATGACTTGCAAAGATTGGGAGTTTTTTATTAAAATGAGCTTCATTAAAAAAGTAATATCCAGCAGAAAGGCAATATAAGGCAAGGAACTTTATGGCTGACCACTCAAGCAGGCAACACAGGAATCTATTTAATAAAATACGCAGAGCATGTGTTATTGGGCTGAAATGCTGATGCTAGTCAGATTTGAATATAATCACTATACCATTGCTCCATCTAGTGGGCTGAAAGATATATCACTGATGATGTACTGAGAGTCGGTCAACAGTTTAGAAGATGAGTTTTTGAAATGAGAGGAGGAGGAAACGATAAACTCTTGTATCCAGAAGACTTTAAAGAAAAAAAACAAATTTCACAGATTTCATTGATAGGCAAGATTTGAAGTTGCTGCAACTTTTTGAAGGCCAAAGTATTCAGGACCTCGATGACAGAAAAGATCAGTATTTTTGCTGGCCGAGCATTAATGTTAGTAGTTCTGTCAGTGCAAAGCAGCAAATCCCATGCTCAGTGTCATTTTTACCTCAGTGGGAAGATTGCTTTTTCCATCAAGGTCAGAGACAGGTTACTAACTGAGCCGTGGCTGCGTCTCCAATCCCCGTGAGACGACTCTACAGATCCCCCCTGCATTCTTCTCAACCACCCACCTACACACAAACCTGCACACCTACGCACCCATGCGCTTGCACTCACACAAACAAGTACGCGCTAAGCCCCCCACTGAAAAGCAAAGCCTATTCCCACATCAAATCCATAAAGTTTACCTTACTTGGGCTTCCACACAAAAAGAACATTTCCGCGCCGTGCACCTGCAGTGAAGGGACCATTGTAACAAACAACCCTGGATTCCAGTTAGTCTTTCTCAAGGGGGCTTTCACACTATAATTAATATGGGTTGCACATCTTATGGCTAAAACCCATAACAGAACAGAGTAAAAAAAAAAAAAAATATCCTCTCTGTAGAGCCATATACCATAATGTGAGGCATGCTTTATTTGTAGGCAGTGGATGTAATGCATTTATTGTGTGTTTTTTTATTTAATTCTCCTTTTCATCATCAATCAAAAGCGTCATAAAGCAGCAGAGCAGAGTCCCGAGGCAATTTATGCATCAACATGTTCACACATTTGAGGTTTTGTTAGCATTTAAGCGGAGCGTCTCATAATGGGCGTGCAGCTGGGTGGTGTAGCATCTGTTCAAGGACACTGACCGGACACTCGTGCATGACCCTGCCTCTTTAACCACTCGGCCACCCTGCTTCAACAGGGATAAACCTTTGTGCTTTGGCTCATCATCAAGGTGGTGTTGCTTTAGAAATCCACATGATGTCAGTGCTGTGAAAAAAAAAATACTCCTGTGTTTTTCTCTGCACTGTCCAGTCCTGATTGCACATTTGTGCTTTATTTAAACTTTTTTTTTTCTTCCAGATAGTCCAGTCTTGACCAGTCGGGTCGCCGTCACCGTTCACGTGTTGGACATCAACGAGTTCCCACCTGAGCTAGCCAGTCCTTATGAGACCTTTGTGTGTGAAAACGCTAAAATGGGACAGGTATGTTAGCATGTACTCTTTGCCCTGCCTCTCACACGCTCATGGCATTACACACAGCGAATCTTCGAGTGTTAAACCGTGTTGATTTTTCAGTGAGTTGCCAACGGATGATTGGAGTGTTGTTTTTTCTTCCCATAGAGCTGATATGGCTTCAAGGTGGTTGTTGAAATCTCTCTAAAGGTGCTAAATTGAATCTGAAAGGTGTTGATTTATACAAGCACTGACATAGAGTCACTGTTTACACTCAGGCAGAAATAAACGCTGATTTTGCTTGTGTGTGGAGATAAAAATGTAGTGATGTTTTTTTCTGCTTTTTGGAGCACCGTATTGCTGTAGTAAATACCGCATATACATTTAGCTTTTGCATCGATACCTAACAGAGGGTGGGTTTTCAAGGTCACTTGAATAAAACCTTTCATTTCAAGGGATTTAGCAGAATAAGCCTCAGCACAGAGTATGAATCTAAATCTTGAACTGGTTGTGTCATATTGTTCCGCCCACAAATCACCATCTGGACATACGACTCAACAGTTTACTACACCAGCAAATGGACCAGAGTGAAAAACACACCTTTTCATGACAGTAGCAGTAGAAAATCTCTCTTAAATTCGAGGCCTGTCCTATCTCATGATTTTGTGCTGCCTGTGTTTCCTGCACTGACTGTCTCTCTCCTGGATTTTGCTGCACTCCGCCTGGACATCTCCACCTTTCTGCACTCCTTCCTGGTTGACGAAGTATTGGGATTATTCAGTTGAACTGACAGTAAACATATCAGATATCCAGTATAGAAGAAAAATTTCACCTTTATGGTAATCTTCGAAATATTTCCCATTAATTGATAATGACACGCTCCAGTGACAATGCAAAATCCTGTATTTTCCTGCCTTGATGTGCTGTCGCAAACTTCTCAAACTTACTGCAGATCTCGCACAGAGAAGCCTACACCTTGATTAACAGAAATGAAAAGATATTAGTGTGATAACCAAAAAGTATTACGACCACTTATAACGATTTGAGATGATTAATCACAGTGTAATGTGCTAATTTATTTGCTGCTGCTGCCTCTTAACACTTAGGAAAAGACTGTTTTTCTAATGCACCAGTACAGTTTTCATACATAATAATGTGTGCAATATCATTACTGATCTCAGAACAGTGGCAGCTGAGTCAAGGGCAGCTACCACACTTGTCTGTGGCTAGCTATAGCTAGTCACCAGGATTATCCTCAATACACATGCACAAACATCTAAATACATGCTGCTCCCCCCTCTTCTTGTCAAGCCCCAGACTTTGTCAACGGGACACACCCATGAAAATGACGGAAAAATGATAAATGCAACAGCTGGTAGTGAAGTTAGCTTCCAGAGACAATAGCCTACTGCTGCCGCTAGAGGGCAGTAAATTACATGATGAATGCAAACAGGACATATTAGATCCTTTATGGGTCAGACCGCTGTTCTAAGGTGTAAGGAGACATATCACTTCCACATTCTAGTTAATGTCTATTTTTAGCTTTAACTGATCAAGTGCTGCTTGCCTTGCTGGTCCTGACGACATGCCACTGTTTCAGATGATATATTTGAGATGCTGTGGAGAATTTGCCTGGCTGCATTTTAAACCACCTGTGCCTGTAAATTAGCCCATTAACTAGCATCTATATGCAGTTAGCGTTGTGAGGGAACAGCTTCTTTGTGGCAGTCTATCAAATTGCTGTAGACTCCTCATCACATTGAGGATGTTTTGCCAGTCCTCAGACCCGTTACAATCAAAACAACGGCGGTGTTCTCCGTTTGAAGGCACCGCTGTCTTCCTTGCCATGTTTTCAGCCTTCAAAGTCAAGTCGAGACACTTAGAAAAAGCATTTTTTTTAAAGGCCCTCATAACATTTTTCTTTCATTCAGCTGCTTGCAACAATGGTGTCCTACATAAGCACAACATTTTTGCCAAAGTTTGGGTTAGTTGAATCTGTCCTTGCTCTTCTCACTGTTTTGATGGGTGCAGAGCTGCGGTGGAAAAACCTGTCAACATATACTTAAATTTTCCAATCAGGATATAGCAACATTTGAACCAAAATCTGCTGACAGTTCTTTTTTGGCACAATTTTCTTCCAAACTTTGACTTTCATTTTAGCCTATTTCAAGTCCCTGTCGTCTCAAAAAACGTGCTTTACTTATTGTCACTTCACTTGGATGTTTGCCCTTCACTGAGCCGAGTGAAGTTTGTGCGGAGTTTTACACCAGAAGGCTGTTTTTACATTCATCTGCTGAAGAAGTCGGTTTCTGTGTGCTCACTTTAAGTCTGAGTTTAAAACGTGATGTAGTTTTGTCACATTACACTGAGTTTGGAAAACAATCGTGTAGCAGTGTGCAGCTTACACACAAGTGTGGGGTGAACTCTTCAAGCCTCAAGCGCACATTCACAGAGACTTCTCACTGAAGTAGGAGACGTTTGTTGTCCACTAGTTAAACTTTTGAAATTAACAATTTTTACATCCGCAGACTCTGGATTTTCCAGTCAGGAGGAGTAGATGCAATTTTAAGAAAACTAATTAATTGAACCATATCAGACACAAATTATTATTCAAAGCAAAGTATTTTTATATATTTTAAAACTAGGTTTTGAGATCTTTAATCATGAAGTTATAGAGAAACACTTGAATTAGAAACCAGGTTTTCAGGGGCCTTCAGGATCAACAGTTCTTTATATTCAATTGCATGACCTCTGCTCAACACTTCACCATTGAGCTATTCAATTCATCAGACAAATGAGGTCTGTAACATTTAATCCACTCAGCTGATTGAGTTATAGAAAAATACTTACTTTAAGAAAAGTACAAAAAGTCAAAAACGGCAAACAGCAGAAACATTGCAAGACTAGACAACTGCAGCCAGATATTCAGGTCAGCTGCAATCATCATACAACACGCGCCTTGTATTTAAAAGTCTCACCGTCTCTCCTCTCCTCTCGTCTTCTAATCTTCTATCCTATTTCTTACTCACTTGCTCTAATCTCCTGCTTTTTATCTCCTCTTTCCCCTCCGCTTCTTCTCCCGCTCCTCTCTCCTCTCCTTGCCCTCCAGTGCAGAATACACTCCTTCCTCCAGTGTTCCCACAGCGTGACTCCACCAGGTGTTGCGCACAGCTGGTGGATGATAAAGAATTGCAGATCCTCACTTGTAAAAATCCATCACATTTCTCCCTTGATGATTATCTGTACTCCAAACTGCTCAAAAAGCATACAACCCACTTGTTTTGGAGTGTCTCATGCTGTGGCACAACCTCCCGTGGCAAATAATCTCTATCCAGGACATTGCCAAGCAAGAGAGGGAACCGACTATTTTCATTTGAATGTGTGGGAAGAGCAGGAAGAGGACATAAGGCATAAGTGAGATTTGCAAATGAAAAAAAGGTCAGTGCTGTGGCAAAGAAATACAGTGGAATATTTCCTTTTTTTTTATTATTTACTGTACTCAGAGGCCCGACCGGTCAACTGGTCAAGTGTGAAATGAGAAAACGCAGCCACAAAGGAAACGTACAACAAGCATTTACTACTGTGGAGCTCTACGAATTAGATATACTGAGGACAACCAGTGCTATAATATGTTCCCCGCTCTTTAATTTATTTCCTTTGCTTTTTAAAAAAACATAATAACACAGTGGATTGCTAACCACCTCAATCACTTTGTTATGCCGGAATAATTACATTTACATTTGCACCATTTAGCTGCCACTCTTATCTCGCTGAACTTAAATGCAGCCGAGTGCAAAATCAGAGTACACTTAAAGCCATTTCACATATACAAAAGCACTACATAATAAGCAGTAGCAGCAGGCGCTGCTCTCCTTGTGATTGAGAGGAGGTGGGAGGCACTTTGAAAAGAGAAAAAGAGCATTTGTAGTTGATGGATTGCAACTAATATTGCAATTAGAAAATTCAACAAATGGTGTTATTTTAGTACTGAAGTTAATAAGCCAGTGACATATACCAAAATTTGATATTCATTCAGTTCCGTATTTATTCTTGCCTTTGAAACGGCTTTTCAAAAATATTTGCAAAATCAATAAAAAAAATTATTTGTCATTTGTTGAGTAAGATGTTGGACATTTGGACCTGGAACCTGTAACACAGCAGTTTTTTTGTCACGTTGGGTTGCGGTAATGTTTGATGGGCATTAGCCATTACTTCTAACATGACTGATTCGCTTTAAAAAAAAAAAGAAGGTCGATGGATGAAGTGCAAGTGTAATTGTTGGTTGCAGCTTCAGATTTATTCATCACAGAGATAATTTGGTCACAGAAAATCAAGAGTGTGAAGTGTACATCTGCTGTGGGGAACACAACAAAACACCTGGTGTCAGGGAATTTTATTCAAATAATGAGAGGTGAAAGAGAGGGAGAGCAACACAGTGAGGTGGATGTAACAGGGCAGGAGGGCTGATTAGTTGCTCCTGCGTGTGGGGGATCCTGGGCCGAGGGCATCAGGTGTCCAGCAGGTCAAGCACAGTGAGCAGGGGAGAGCAGACTGGTGGCACAGCTGGGCTGGCAGGACAACCAGCTAAAAAAACAAAAAAAAAATGCTCCGAGACATTTTGGGGAAAAGAAGTCAGCAGTCTGACACAGATGTGGCTGAATCAGCAGTCTGTGTCCAGCAGGGTGGAGGTTAATGCTCGTTTGGCGAGGATTTGTTTCAGTAAACCCTGTTGCACATTTTCAGACATAAATGATGGAGTTTGTTTGAAGTAGGTGTTGGATTGATCAAACTGTCTTTTTTCTTCTGCTATTGTGGGTTTCTCTGTGGTTACAGCAGATGTACTGTAAAATAAGTTCAATATAAAACAACTGTCGATGACCCTTGAACAAGCTCCAGCAGTTTTGAATGAACTTAATCCATCACACTATGTGTTGAGGTAATCTAGAAATTTCAACAAGTTATCAATCAAGTGTTCAGTGACTGTATCCAAAACTACAGAGGGAACAATCCATTGCCTTGTTCCAGCACTGACAGGTCTGACATGCAGTCAGTTCAGGACTAGTTGAATAATTTCACATTTTCTGACAGAACAAATTGACCTGCAGGAATTTTATTTGACATTGAAAAGACTACTCAAAACAAAACCTTCCAACTGTGCAAATCAGTGGATGCAGAGGAAAGGGTTACGGTATACCCCATGCAAAGAGGAGAGAGACAGAACTACAACATAAAGCGACAAGTAAATGCTAATAATAACTTTATTTTTAACAGGTGATTCAAACCTTCAGTGCAAAAGACCAGGATCTCTCGACTTCTGGACAACAGTTCTCCTTTAAATCACCAAAGGAAGATATGAAAAACAACAAGAATTTCACCATCCGGGACTTTGGAAGTAAGTGTCCTTATGGTGGGACAACAGCTGTGTTTGGTGCCATGGTGAATCAGTGCAGTGTGATACAGTGTAGAGCCTGAAGATATCACCTTGTGACAGTTTACGCAGCTTCCTCCGCTAAACTACTTAAGCCACAACAAGCTCAGGAGTAATTATTATTAACTAGGTGAAAAGTTTTCTGCTCTAAGCAATAAGAGTGGCATGTTTCAGCTCTAAAAATAACTTCAACACATGCAGTCAGACGTTGTCTTATCATAAGGGCATATATGACACTCTGCAGAGAGCACTGGCCAAGCCCTTTGAAGTCTAACCAGAAAGACGGTAATGAAAAGTGGGACATGGCAGGATGAGGCCAGGGAAAACGAATGCATTCACCATCCTTGACAAGCCCCGGTCCGAACCTCTGATCCAGTTTTACCTTTTGGACACACTGTCTTGCAGTTTCCTGACTGCCAGGGGCCCTGCGAGCACACTCTCCAGATACAGAGTGAGATCTGATAGGCAGGGACAGGAAATAAAAACACCATGGGCACCGCGAACAGGTTCAGCAAGAGAGAGAGAGAGAGAGAGAGAAAGAGAGGGAGCAGAAACACAATCGCTGTTGTGCACAACATGCAAGGTGTGCTAAAATGCCTGACCTCCTGTCAAGAAAATGTGCCAGGCTTTGTCAGTAGAACAAACCTAGCTTGACAGGGGTCAGACAGTCTAGCTGTAGCAGACAGAACCAGGCAGGTCCAACCTGACATGTTCCCTCTCTCTCGTATACATTGTCGACCTCTATTCCACTCGCCATCCTCACACCTCCGGCTGTCTTCCCAAGTTGTTCCCTTTGTGTGTTGTTTTTTTTTTTTTTTTTAATCTATTATCTATCATAGCTAATCTGCTGTTTCTTAGGAGTGATGCTGCCTGCACAAAGAGATAACAAAAAAATAACAACAGATCCAAATAGTTCTCGCAGTGCAGGTAGAGGGAAAACGCCTTACAGTGTTTCGGGCAGTAAATGTAGTGGGTGTGGTTAGGCTCCATCGCCTCTTAAAGTAAGCGGTGTAAAATGGCGAGAGCTGTGATAAGCCATGTCTTTGATATGTTGCAGTTTTTCATCACATTCAGAGAGGCACATTTGCGGAGGATCTCATATCAAACATAAAGAGTTATCAGATACTGAAAAGGTTTATCTTTCTCATTCTTGTACCTACAGACTTGTAATGTAGCTCAGAGGATTGTCTAACTGATATGAGGTTGGACTGGGTGGAGTATTTTCTGTGGCTTTGGTCAGAACACCTGTATAGATCAAGGAATACGCACTTGCTGCAGTACTTTAAGGCTTTCCACACAAATCTTTTTTTTTTAATTTAGGGCTACATATGTTTAAAAAAATAAATCTCTGTTTCCCTTCTTCTAGATAACACAGCTGGGATTGTGACAAAGCGGAGTGGCTTTAGACGCCGTTTACAAGAGATCTACTTCCTTCCCGTGATGATTGAAGATAATGGCTACCCACCTAAGAGCAGCACTGGCACACTTACCATCCGTGTGTGTGGCTGCGAATCCGATGGATCCCTGTTAACTTGCAGCGCAGAGGCCATCTTTCTCCCCGTGGGTCTCAGCACAGGAGCTCTGATCGCCATCCTTCTATGTATCATCATCTTGTTAGGTGAGACCTGTTGTCTCCTGGCTTGTAAACGTTCTTCATTTTAGCACAGTGTCACTGATAATCATTAAGGAGACAGGAAACTCTAACCCTAATTGTTACATGTATTGCCTTAGTGCTACCGCCATGATCTTAAAGCACAAAATAACCTTCCACTGCTCCACCTGGGTATGATTTTTAAGACTATAAATATATCTTTTAATCTATAATTTAAGTTATGTATCTCAGTGAGCTTTGTCACCTCAGTGTATTCTTTCTTGTTGAGATATGACTATTGCTTGACCTTTCGTTCAAATTTAGTTGAAAATGTATCCGTATCAAATGTTGAAATGTTGTGCAAAGGTCCATCCTTGAAATCCAACCTCACTTTGTCCAAAGTTTATCTATTTTAAGTTTTCCCTGGTGCAGTTTTTAGATTTTGATTAGCTCGAAATGTCATAGTTAAAATTTATTGCAAGACCCTGAGCTCAGTTCATGAAATACAAATATGCATCTAAATGTACATCTAAATGACCAGATCTATTTCCATTCGGCCATTTCTGACAAAAACTGATTCCAAACAGACTGAGCTGACCATCAGTTTGGCTGGGCGTCTCTCCGGGAAAGTCTGCAGATAATCACATAACCCATATGATTTTGGTCATTCAATGAGACATTTGAGATTGGAAGGAGGGACGCTTGGCTCTATAAACTAAATCCAATTTGGCTGCCCCGTGGTCGCTTCCCAGGCTGCAGCTTTTACATTTCCCACAAGGTCATAGTTGTAAAACCCCTCCTTAATTCCCTGCTATTAACGTCCAAACTCATCTGCATAGCAGGGAGGAAGTAAATGTGGGTTTATGGCATCATTTTCTGAATTGTGAATGTGGGACGGTCGGTTGTTAAAGAAGGTCCCATTTTACTGTGGAAGTCAAGGCTAGCCATGACCTTTTGAATTGAGTTGTATTTACTTTTCTCTCTCTCTCTCTCTCTCTCTCTCTCTCTCTCTCTCTCTCTCACTCTCACTCCCTCTCTATTATATGGCCTAACAGAGGAACATCCATGAAATTGCAACTATGCTTCAACATTAATCCTTTTTCATTCATATGTGAAATATCAGCTCCAGTTCCATTGTTTTATATGTGAGGGGACATAAAAGCACACAGGTGATTGTAGCGGTGTACTCTGAGGCTGTATCGGTGTGTTCAAATGTCTTCAAAGCTCCGAGTTGACTCACACCCAGGGCTGAGGCAGGTGCCAAACTGTCATGCTGTCCCTGAGCAGGAAAGTGGCAGAGAAAATCAGAACTCACAGTGAGAACATTTCCATGGAGCCACTTAGTTCCTGTGTAGGATTTGTCAGGATGACCCAGTTGTAGTAGCTCTCCTGTGCGAAGAAATGATGAGGTAAATTAAACAGACCGGCACAGAGACTTTCATCTGCATTGCTGTTTCTTCCATACTGATACGGATTGGGTGCACCCAGTGACAAGTTGTGTCCAACCAGTGTGTCCTATAGTAACTGCCTGTTGTTGAAGTCTGTGTAGGTGCCACTGGGGGGAGCTGGCACACTATCACACTATACACAGGTAGATAAAATCACTTGGGAATGAAGGAAGGCAGAAAGGAAGTGAGATGCAAAAAGGATGAAAGTAAGAGACCTACTCAAGGTTTTTTTTTTTCAGTCTGAATATATTCATTGGATTCTTTCATTTGAATGATTTCAGTTTTATCCTGGTCATTGCTCTTTCTCCTAGATGCAACTGTATATTAAAAACCCAGAGGAAAACCACATATTTTACTGCATTTTTCACTAAGCAGACAGAGAGAGGGACACGGAGCAAGATAGACAGGGGGAGACAGATTGCACTGACAGGAGAAAGGGAGAGAAGGAAATTTATTGTAACATTGCGTGTTAGAAATCACACAGTGGTACTACAGTGCCCAAAATATGCAGAACCTCACGCAAAGCTTTGAAGGGATGCGTGCTAAAACAGTAAACTGTCGCTTTGGTGTATTCTCAGCGGTACACTTTTACCTCCAACAATGTTTACAGCTCTTGTGCTAACTGAGTATGTAATGCCAACAGTGCAATTATTTGTTGTGTGCTACAATAGCAATTCAAATCCCAGTAGGTATTGATTTGCAGGTCAGAATATGTCTAGACATGTAGGTGAAAACTGGGCTAAATTTGTTTTTGCACATATCAAGGTTGCATGCTCTATATTGCTTCAACAGGATTCCATTTACTCTGACTTTACTCTAACATTTAACCTACAGTAGACAGGACGAAGAGTCTTCAACCTGGCTATGTAAGGATGTACCTATAAATGTAGTGGTGCTTTGAGCTAATTGCTAATGCCAACTTGCTAACATACTTAAAATGACATTGACACTGACATTTTCAGCATCTTAGTTTAGCGTGTTAACATGCTAACATCTGCTAATTAGCACTAAACACCTGAGGCTTATGAGAATGTGATTAGTATTGAAGGTTTTGCCATAAACCACAGCATGGGATGAATACGTCTGTTTTTGACCTGATAACGGCCCTAGATGAAATGTTGAGGGATGACCCAAGTGTTTGTTGATCATCCTGAGGAGGACATGAACATCTGTGCCAAATTTCAGGCCAATCAATCAAATGATTTACTAATTAATTGTAAAAGCATTTCACACAAAACCACAAATGGCAACATGATGGTGTCACTACAACAAATGTCAGGGGACTGCCAAAGTCGTAGGCTTGATCCTCTTTATGAATATCTGTCCAAACATCTTGCCATCCCTGCCAGGATTGGCTAAGAACTAATGTCTAACCTCTCAAAAATGTCGACCAAATACCTCAATACATTGACATCTTTTGAGCTTCAGACCACCAACACCATGATTACTAGAGTCTCCTCTTTCCTCACAGGTAGTGCACACAGTAATCTTAATCTGTCATCTGATATGTAATTCTCTCAATTTGATCCCCCAGTTATTGTGGTCCTCTACGTGGGCTTGAGACGGCAGAAGAAAAAGGAAACCCTTATGTCATCCAAAGAGGACATCCGGGATAATGTAATCCACTATGATGACGAAGGAGGGGGCGAGGAGGACACGCACGCGTTTGACATGGGGACACTCCGCAATCCCAAGGTTGTCAAAGAGAACCTGTTCCGCAGGGACGTCAAACCCGAGATGAAGAGAGATCCCAGGCCGGCTGCGTCGCAGGACAGCGCCGACATCCGAGATTTCATCAACCAGCGTTTGAAAGAGCACGACGTGGACAACTCAGCCCCTCCCTATGACTCCCTGGCCACGTATGCTTACGAGGGCGACGGCTCTGTGGCCGAGTCGCTCAGCTCCATCGAGTCCCTTGCAGTAGACCTCGAGGAGGACTATGATTACCTCAATGACTGGGGGCCCCGCTTTAAGACATTGGCAGGGATATTTGGGGAACAGTCAGAAACTCAGTCGGACTCAACAACCACAGAGAACACACATTGATGTTATTCACAGACTCGAAAAGCAAGTATGTAACAATGTTCTTTTGGTTGGCGACACACAGCGTTTCAGCATTGTTTTCCTCCCATGTTATCTGTTCTCATCTTCTTTCAAGCTCATTGTTTTTTCTTTTTTTATGTGGTACTTTACCATGCTCGGTCCCAAAATTGTAAAAATCGAGGGAACATACGGTAACATGATTGACATGATGAGCAAAGCAGCCGTTCAATTGTCAGTAAATTGAATGTTGTTTCGTCTTACAATTTGTTTCCTCTTGGGGAATACACATACAAACGGAAATGTTGTCATTTCCTACAACATCCTTAAAAGTGCCTCAATATAATTGTTCTCTCTCACTCGCTATTTCATGCCACATATCCAGTGTTGCTCCTTAGAACCCCATAGGTTAAGCTGATTGAGTCAGCACACAGTACTGTGCTCTGACTGGCCCAGGCATCTACCAAGACCAATGTCAACTCTGTTGGGGATTATGAAGTGGCCTGAGTTCGGCCAAAGATGTTTTGAATGTTATTTATTGTTCTATTTATTTATTGGCTGATTGAGTTTGATTAGATTTTTTGTGTATTTATCTATTTATCTCTCAGTCATCGATCTGTATTTTTTATTTTTGGAGACACTCAAGTAATTTTGTAATTAATCAAGGCCCACATGAAAATGTATGTTTCTGTTATGTGGGTCCTGTGAATAGACTTGTACTAGAGTTGTAAAAAGATAAATTAGGGCTAAATACTGCAGTTCAGTCATGTAATAAACACTGTTTTCTTAAATAAACCACACTTGGACAAAATCCCTTCCTGTGTTTTCTTGTTTGGCTCACACTCTGTCTGATGTATTAATATTGAAAGTAACGCACTTTTCTCATTTGATTAAAAATGTACCATATGCATTGGCACTGTCTGGGATAGTCAGTGTGAATGGGCTATACCACGCTAGATCTAACAAATGGTACAGGTACACAAAGTATAATTACCAGAATCTTTTTAGTCAATGGTGAAAAAATCTCAGTAAAAAGTTTAAAACGGCTTAGTGAATATGCAAAAAACAACCACCAATAACCTCTAACACATTATTTTCAATTACCAACTTTCATATCCTTCATATGTACCATCAAATGAAGTCAATGACAGTATTTAACTTGCACCTTTTTTTCCCCGCTAATCCCACCAACAACACAGCTCAACCTTCCCTGAAGAGAGAACTTACTTCACATTTGATTGGTTTTCTTCAGACAAATCAACAAATAAATGCTTTCAAAGGGAGTGTTTCCTGGTTCTGCTAAATATCGGCACGCTGAAGAAAGGCAATCAAAGTGCAAGAATTACTAAGTCACACTGAGGCTTCAGTAAGGAAGCAAAATGGCCCTATTTCCCCAGTCATTGAATAGAGTGCCTCAGACCTTTCTTGCCACGGTCTGCTGACGACATAATGGAAGGTCTGGATGAAAGCCAAAGCAGTGACATACAATACAGAGAGTGTCTACCAATGGATGTGAAGTGATTCCCCTTTTCTGTCTCTCGCTATCACATTCAACAGGTATACCTCAAGGCTGGACATTAAGCAATCTATGACCCTTGTAAGCAGCAGCAACAACAGTGACTAAAGTTAACTTCTACACCCATACCGTCATTTTGAGTTATGATGGTCTGTAACTGGCAGAGATCCAACAGAAATAGGTACTAAAGAGGAGATGTATACCATGGCACAAACTAGACTAATAATAGAAACTCTCTGCTCTTAATAGCAAAGATGGAACCATATGATGTTATGGCACGACATCTGTTTGAGGGAGGTTTTTGGGGATGGATCATTTACTTTAACCATGACCATGATCTCCCCTAGTTGAGAGCACTATCACATGATTCATTTTTAAAACGGTCATGTTGTATTGCAGTATTATGAACTGGGTGTTTCTGTAGCGACATTCCCAGAAAAAAATCCTGTATTAAGTTACTGCTAATTCGAACCGAACATTTCCTACTGCCGCAGCTTCCTGCTAAAAACTTAGCAGGCACAGGAAATGCAATGTGTTTTATACTGTTAACGTCCATCGAAATTTCGTCTACAGAACAAGACAACGGCCATTTTCGGCATTTTTCCGACAGCGGCTCAGTCTGAAACACTGCAGGGTGTAATGAAACAAGAAGGAGCGGCCGCGGTGAGGTGTTAGAGGAAGAGCTGCAGGCGACAGGCGGTACACCTCCAACTTCTCAGTCAGCTAACCAACGCTTTTCACTGTGCCCTGCTGTTCGCAGACTCCTGCTGTGTGCAGCATAAAATCGGGTCATGGTTTCTAACAGAATGATGGAAAAAATGCTCATGCTTGTCTAACTTCTTTATTAAAACAACAATAGTTAGTTTTGCTTGCCCCCTGTAGTATTAAACCACATCTGCAGTTACCACCATTAACTACAGGTACTGCCAAATCAACCAGGACTCAAATCTTCCAGATTGCCACTTTGATGGCTCAACAGAAAATCATTGGCTCCAGTTTTTCCTATGCTTTTCATCAGGTCAAAATGTCAATATTTTAATTTATGACTAAATAGCTGCTGAACTAATGATATTCCCATCAGCCTCAGCTGCACTTAGTTTAGTCTCTATTAGTTGCAGACCCATGTGAGTATCATTTTGATGACTAAACCCCCCCGCTGTTCTGTGGCCTTTCCCAAAACACACCATTTCCACACTACTTATGACTCACCATGTCTGGTGGCTGCAGAGACAGACCAAACAGAGACATCAGCACTAACGGAGGAACGTGGGTGTGGGAGTGAGGTGGCTGCCGTTCTATGCATAAACATGAGAGAACTGGCACAATATACCCAATAGCTCAGAGGAGAGCAACCATTACCATCGGCCAAAGCAAAAAGAAGTGATGGCATTGATACTGTTTATGTTGGAGCAGGTTCAACCCTCTGTCCCCCAGTGAACAGCACTGTCCAATCTCATTGTTCAGTCTCCTCTCTTGCTGTTTCACTGCCAGTACTCCACTATGAGTAGAGAGACTCAATAACATCAAAATGTCCCCTTCCTTGCACTACATTCATCACTAGTTTCATCACAACGAGAAGCCACAGGGAAGGTGCAGCAAACATGTCCCTACATTTGACTTTGCATTGTAGGGAAACATCACAATTTACCGAGCTTACAAATTACGGCAGCATTGTTTGGTTGTGAACCAATGTGTTTCGAAGTCATACAAGTCTGTGCAAGCATAGCTGTCATGATTCAACAAAGACGAGTTGTCACGGCGCCTTTTGAACAAACTCTATTGTTAAAGGCACTGAGCAATTTGTTTAGACTGAAATAAATGAATACGCACCGTCACCAAGACGACTCTCTCTTATTACTTTTCAGTTTGCCATGGAAATATGCCTCATTTTCTAATGAACCCCTGTATTGCACTGCAGTTAGGGATTATAGTGCTGATACATAAGGGTTGCTTTAATTAATACCAGTCACTTTGTATTATTCTGAGAGTAGTTATGCATATGGAAATAAAGCTGTCTCCACTGCTGCTGAGTGCTCTCTATAAGCTGACAGGTTTGGTTTACAGGAATGAGCTGATCTTAGTGTGCAAAGCTGCATGTATTTGTGCCCACAACCTTTGTTAACCCTGTTAATTTTGCAGAAGAAGCAGTGACTACCCTTGAGTGTAGCATATAAGTAAACACAGTAGTCATCTCTCTCTAAGAACATGTTAACAGAGTGTTAAGCAATAATTGTTAGCACTTAGGTGTACCTAATAAACACACAGTTGATAGTTTATTGGTACACCTAGGTAGTGTAAAGCTAATGCGATTCAATAGAAAGGTTCAGCAAAGTACTATGTCTTAATGACGCTTAAAATGCACACATTTTGTTGACACGTGTCAAGTGATGGGGTCGATTTAAAGGCCACGGTTGGTGTTAAATTTTGCTTTGGAATCTATATAGGGGTGAAAATTACCCCCTTATCTCCATCATGATTCCAAACCACCAATAAAGTCCAGGTACATGTACAGCTCATTTACTTGGAAATCACTTGAGAAGTCACAGCTACCAAACACAACCCTATCTCTGGAATTACACTGGAGACAGGGTTGAAAAGAACAGGGTGAAAAAAGTCTGCCACTGAATAAAAAGCATTGCATTTTTCCTTTGAAGGTATTACATCAAAATTAAACTACAAAGTAAATTCTAGAAATCTGCAACTTTTTAAATTCCACGTGAAAAATTCTGAATTCTCCTCTCATGCAGTGTCTTTAGTTTCCAGCTAGTTGCTGTTGTTGTCCCTAGCAAGTCAAAAACTGCATTACACTAATCAACATTACATTACATTCAATTAAGGGATGGCAGAATTGAAAGGTAACAAATCAACAGTAACCTTCAGACATCAGGCCAAAACTGAGTAACTCAACACCCCTCATCATGGGGACTTGGAGACTCCCATAGGTTGTCTATGTCAGCAGCTTATTACAACCCATAATTATGTTTTATTGTCAGGTGAGCTCTAATTATGACAAGCAAAGGAGGAAGTCAGGTGATGCAGTAAAAAGATCAATAAAGTCCACATTAGCAGGAGGGTGGGGGGTCGGCTGGGTCGATAAAACACATGAGACCACTGTTAATTTCCCATTTAAAACCTTTAGTCAATAGCTGTGTCTCAATTCAGGGGCCGCATCCTTTGGGGGCTGCATTTGAAAATGGATTGCGTCACAGCTGCGCAATTAGACTGTCCCATTCCGAAGGCAGCTTCAAATGTGGCCTTCGTTTCCAACGGGTGGATGCTTTGCGGGCACAACTTATCCCAAGATTCATTGCGTAATGAAAATAATATGCCAGCAAACAATGCCGACAGAGAGCCTGAGGATTATACTTTTAAGTCTAAGCACTTACCTTCAGCTTAGTTGAAAAGCTAATGGTACAACTGCGCCAAAAAGCCTTAAAAGTTTTTTGCTAGGTGACAAGAGCGGCGCTATGCGACGCAATGGTAAAGGCGGGCACAGCTGGAGATTCAAATCCTCTGTAGACCAGACCATCCAATTTTGGTTCATCCTTCGCAGTCTCAAACCTCAACTGCTTTTTTTATTAATGTAACCATGACGATGAAGCTCCTCTAACCTTAAGTAATTACGTATATTAACTCAAACCACAATCTGTTCCACAACCTTAACAAACAACCTATATGGCTGTTTAAGTCAGAGGACTTTTGTATTTTGTATATACTATTTGTCATTTGTAATGTCAAATAAAACACTAGATAGATTGTGCTGTTAACAGTTCCTAAAATGTAGTAGGCTCTACTTCCTCTCACAGCACACTTGTTTACTTATCCTGAAAAGCCCATTGTAGAACTGTTAGTTTAATACTGCAAAAAGACAAAACGAATGTTTACTGAGACAAAGAAGAGCCATTCGGGACAATAAAGCAGGCAAGGCAGGTTTATTTGTGTTGCACCTTTCACATACAGAGGCGAAGTGTTTCTCACCAGGAAAAAAGAAACACAATTCAAAACATGGGAAAGAGGAAAATAAAACCAAACAGAATTAAATGAGTGAAATAAATCGTACTCTCACACCTTCAATTTGAAAACAAAATGTGACAAATAAAAAGTGAAAAGTGCTTTAGTGATATTTTGCAAATTCAACAGTCAACAAACACAAGTGTGTTCTGCTACGTCGCACTGAGCTTCACCTCAGTCGTCCCCCGGCTCTTCTGTAGTTCAGAAAAGTCCTGGATATTGCTGCTCCAGGCGATAAACGGCCAGAGTGGAAACAGTTGCATTAAACATTAAATGCCACAATAACTCAGCATGCGGCTTGTACCATACACACCCCTGCCCCCCCAACCCCCATGCTTTAAAAAGGCAGCGACCTACAATGCAAACCAAAAAAAAAAAAAGACTATGTCTGCACTACTGCAGGTCAATGTGGTACACACAACCCACAAGAATTAAACATATCACATGAGAATGGTTAACTCAAAAAAAGAATAAAAGAGTTGTGGAGTTTACCAAAGTCTTTTCAAAAGTATCATTGACATGGCCAAGAGAGTTTGACATAGTGCCACTACATCTGATTACTCATAATAGCAGACGGAAATTGATTCCACTTTGTATGTTAGTCATTCTACTTCTACTGAAATGAAGATGTTCCTGTGGTGCTGTGTGAAAAGAATGTTTCTCAATGCTAGAAAATACAAGATTCAACAGACTAAGGCTTCAAGTTGGAAAGATGTTTTGTGCACGCAGAGTACTGATGCGCTTTTCATGCTCTGAATCAGGAAATGAAACCATTTAGTCACCATTGCCTTTGCCAGGTCATTAACTAAGACAAGTCATCTTCTCTGTTTACCACTCAGTGAGCTCGGGAGCATATGTTCTGTTGTCTGTTCAGACTTAACATGTAGACCACACATGGCTCAAACTCATTCCTCTTACTCATCCAATCGGCTGCCTGTGTGCTTTACTAACACCAACAGACACAGACCATTTCCTATGCAGTATCTCCCAAGGGACTGTGCTATTTTTAAAAACCAATACAAAAACAGGTTGAGCTGCCTGGCGAGATACGAACGTGCATGCTATTAGTAAGCCAACTACTACAAAGGTGTTATCTAAAAGAATATTGGGGATTCTGTTTCTGCAGCCGTCTCCTTCTAAGGCTGCTTCAACACATTTATGAAAATGCATTTGTACTTTTCTTTTTTGTATTTAGCTAGAAGGAAGGACTATAGCTGGTTGCCTCTCTGTAAAACCCTGAAAAGCCTTGATAAAGTGAAGGATTAGGCTGAGAATGTACACATTTATCATGCTTGGAGCAGTTTATTCCAACTTTTTAGACTAGTCTGTTCGGCACATGGGGCACCAGAAAACAGCACTGAGATGATTCAAAGTACAGCTCTCAGGTCTCCTCCAGCTGCAGTGGTGCTTGTGGTATTCAAGTGCAAATCATGTGGACAAACTACAGCAAGCAAACCCAGAATGCAAGGTTTTCCACGGCTATAAAAAGGAGGATGTTGGTATCCAGTAGGCAGCACTTACTCATGCGTAGAGAATGAACCGAGGGCAAACCACAGCTTCAACTGCTGTGAACACCCGTTTGTTTTGTTATCTGTGTTGGAGGTTTACGTGTGAACTCTTGTTACTGCGGCACCCAATTTGGATCTGGCTCTGCTGAGAGTGAGAGCTGCAAGAGTATTGAATTTAGCATTCCTGGCTTAAGCTTTCTTCAATGCACTGCTGGTACAGTAAACGATTGAACGTGGAGGAACCCCCGATTCCTTGAAAAGATTTGACCACAGATCTGTGAAATTGAGCAGATTACTGATTAACACCAGAGAGGGTGCATACCTCTGCCAAGGCTGCACAATCCTCTTAATCTGTTATTTTAATAAAACTCTCTGGGAATATTGGGATTTGTGGCTTGTTCAACAAACATCAGACTTTGACATGAATTTATTTCCATTTTGCAACAGTGAGTTGTGATGAAAAAAATAACGACTGCTGATAGGAGTGTCAGAGGAGAGAAAAACTCACAGCATATGTATTGTTCTGAAGGGCAGCTACAACCAGTGTATTTTGTTGTAATGGATAATTGCAGCTTATGGCAAAAAAACGCTGCAAATGTAAGATTTTGGCAAGCAGTGATGTTTAGAGGATGTCAATATATGAAAAGACGTGAAGATGTCTTATAATATGTGGGAGCAACGATTAGCAAAAAGATGTAAACAGAGATAAGCTCAAAGGATTTATGAAACAAATCTCCAGAGGTGAACAAAGTACACAACTTCATTACTTGAGTCAAAGTATAGATCCTCCTGGTCAAATAGGACTCCAACACAAGTGACAATTGTTCAGTCAAATTTTTAGTGGAGTTATGAAGTACTGGAGCACATGATCTTAAAAGTATTTCACTTATTCAAAAGTAATTTTTTTATGTCAACACATTGTTGTGCTGTTCCACAATTACAGAACCTAATGACTCTGAAACAACCTGAGCAACAACAATCCATCATTTTCCTATTTCTCTTTTTTTAGGCAGTGATGAAGTTTGGTCGTAGTGAACACAGCAAGCATTTAAAAAGAAAGGAATCTTTATTTCTAAAACTTCAAACACAGACTTAAGATAAGGTCATGGTGCTCTAGTGAAGAATCTTCTGCCTGGTCTTTATCTAACGTAGCATCGTTAGGACACTGCCAAGTTCAAACTGAGCCGTTCAAACATGCAGCAGCACAACATGACTGACAGAGTAGGAGTTGACTGTGATTGGTTTCTCTCCTGTGAGGAACACAACAGATGGTCTATCACATTTTCAAAATAAAAGAGAATTTATTCCACCGACTAAAAGCTCTGCTTCAAAGTATGGAGAACTTCACAGTGGAGTCTAAAGCACAATATCTGTCTTTTAAGTGTAGTGGAGTAAAAGTCATAAGTTTCCACAAAAAAAAAAAAAAAATACTCAAGGAAAGTACAGATACTTGAAAAAAATATTTAAGTTCAATACTCATGTAAATGTACTTGGATACTGTCCACCCCTGCATATCTCAGAAGCAGCCATTATGACATCAGCTAATTTCTGACTGTCAATCCAATCTCTTCTCCTGTGTTTCCTCAGTGGTCATCCGTGCAGAATCCCTCTCTGTCTTCAAAAATGAAGAATTCCTACTCACCTGATATGTTCTTTCTCTCTCTTTTTCTCTACCTCCCAATCCTCTGTCGTTTTCTATGCACTATGTGTGACCTCATGCACATTGCAGCCTTGTGGCACTCATGCGAGGTGCAGCATGGAGCTGAGTGTTATTCTCCTTGATCCGCTCGGCTTGGATTATTCCTCATTTGTATAATTGGCACACGCTTTTGTCCCCTTTGGACAAAATTCGAAAATACATGTAAATGTATTGTAATATTAACAACTCTTTCTAGCAGGTAAAAATATGATCAGAATTATGCGTTAAAGTGTTGCTGCCGTTGACCTGCTTTATTAGACAAACACATTTTCTTCTTGTTGATCAGCTCTCATGTTGTCTGGCAGGTTTTTGTATCATCACCTGCTATGAGCCGGCAGGAATCCAATGTTGAGTTAAGTTAATATTCAAACTGAGTCTGTGAGAGGTTGAAAATGAAAAGGTTAGAAGTAATATTAAACCTTATTTAAGATGCAGCTGACGTGTAGGTATATCTGCTGGGTAAAATGTGACAGAGACAGATTGATTGTGATTACTGAGGGGTCCTAAACACTATAAAATTTAAAGGCTGGATACATTTGTTGTGGCAGAATAAAAGAACACTGATCATCATTTTCATAGTGATAACTTCCTGGAAATACTTCACACTTGGACTAAATGTTGCTGAAAATCACATGCTATGAATTTGCTAATTTCATGCTACGTCCACCAGGGCCGCTCAGCGAAAATTCAAAAGCACCACATTCCATTGAAAAACAGCCAAAAAATTATACCTCCAGCATATAATACAGCGTAATGATGCCTGTGATTATCCCTGTGCTCTGTGAAACGGCACCTCGACCACCTCGATTCAACTCCGGGGCTGAAACACAGGCGTTCAGTCTGAAGCTCCGAGCCAAGTTGTTTTTACAGCCCAGTCTGGGAAAATAAACAAGCCGGGATGGCTGCCCTCGGGGGGTCTCCAGGGGGACAGCAGGGAAAAAATCAAATAAAAAAAATAACAGCAACAGGAGGTAATAAATATTGCACTTTTATTGATTTGTGTTGTTATTTTATCAAGTCCTACAGTAAACCTTTTTATATCATTTAAATTCTAAATAAAATAATTAATGGCCTGGTTCTATTGTTGTTTGATGTGTTTGGCTGGTCACCAGTACATTTATTCTACTAGTGTACTGCACAATAGTGAGGTACTTGTACTTAACTTCAGTATGCAACCCTATGCTAGTACTCTACATTTAAGAGGTAAATATTATAATTTTACCAAGCTCAACTACTTTTATTCGAGCACCTTAGTTACTTTGCAGATTCAGATTTTACACACAAATAAATCTGTATCATCCAGTTTACAGCTTGTGTAAAACATGTTTAACATACAGTATACTGTATTTATTGAATGATGTATAAATGACAGTAACCATGACAGTAACACAATGCCATAACACAGCCTTGATACTTCTGCTCAGTCTTCTTTATCCTGTCTATGACTGTTTCATTATGCTGCAACAAGGGTCTCATCAATGTCAAAAAAAGAAAACAAAAAAAATATTTCTCTCATTCTTGCCTCCCACTGTCTCGTCTTCTTTGCTCATTGTCTACTAAGTGTTAAATGGCCCCTGCCCCTCCTCACACCGCGGAGCTCCTCTTTCCATATTCCACTGTCAGAGAGCTGAGATCATATTAGGCTCTTTGTCTCTCCCTTGATCCAGGACTAAGTGTTCTGGGGACAGCGGCTTCTTCAATATCTGCCTCAAAGCTGTGGAATTATCTTCCCCCTGCTGTACATTTCTTCCTCTCAGCCGAAGTTTTCAAGAGCCGACTTCAGATTCACTTTTACTTGTTGGCCTCTGTCTGTTCTTTGCCCGACCTGTTCATTTCTTCCAATGAGTTCATGACAATAATTAGACATGACTCACCCTCGCAGTCACTTGTAATGTCAACATTTGTATGTTTCTGATGCTCCACTGTTAAATACTCTGTATGCCGTAGTATATAATATTGGTTTACATCAGACCATAGATATATATTTCTTTTACAAGCAATATTTAAATATATAATAAAAAAGGTAATGAAAAGAAAGTAAGTGATGCCACTTCACCTCTTACATTATGTTGCTAATGGCTGCCTTTGCCACTATCCATACAAAGATGTGACAGGTTTGCTTTTATGCACTGGCTGCTTTACTTGTCGCTGGAGATGTGACGTCCATGTTATTCAGACAGTTTGATAATAGTAATTACAGTGCAAACAGAAAGTGTTCAGACCCCTTCACTTTTTTTTCACATTTTGTTATGTTGCAGCCTCGTGCTAAATTAGTTTAAATTCAGAATTTTCCCCCCTCATCAATGTACATTCAACACCCTGTAATGACAAACTGAAAACAGAATGTTCGATTTTTTTTTTGTTTGCAAAGTTATTAAAAAGGAAAAACTGAAATATCACACTTGCAATTTAGCTCTGGTGCCTTTTGATCATATCTGAGATAAGTCCACCTGTGGTAAATTCAATTCATCTGAAAGGCACACACCTGTCTATATAAGGACTCACAGCTGACAATATACAGATCAAGAAAAAAACCATGCCATGAGTTTGAAGGAACTGGCTGCAGAACTCAGAGACAGGACTGTGTCGAGGCTCAGATCCGGGGAAGGCTACAAAAAAAAAAAGTCTGCTCCATTGAAGGTTCCCAAGAGCACAGAGGCCTCCATAATTCTTAAATGGAAGAAGAGTGGAACAACCAGGACTCTTCTTAGAGCTGGCCACCCGACCAAACGGACTAACCAGGGGAGAAGGGCTTTGGTAAGAGAAGTAACCAAGAACCTGATGGTCTCTCTGGCTGAACTCAGAGATTCTGTTTGGACATGGGAAAAACTTCCAGAAGGACAACCATGACTGCAGCCCTCCACTGAGCTGGGTTTTATGGCACCTAAAGGACTCTCAGACTGTGAGAAACAATATTCTCTGGAAACAAGCAGTACTCATCACCCACTCCAATACCATCCCAACGGAGAAGCATGGAAGTGTGGGTGTTTTTCTGCGGCAGGGACAGGTCAGGGTTGAGAGAAAGCTTAAAGTACAGAGATATCCTCAATGAAAACCTGGTCCAGAGCACTCTGGACATCAGACTGGGCTGAAGGTTCACCTTCACAACCAAGACAACGCAGGAATGACTCAAGGTCGAGTTGCCCTGATTTGACCCTGACATGAACCCAATCGAGCATCTCTGGAGAGACATGAAAATGCCTGACAGAGTCTGAGAGGATCTGCAGAGAAGAATGGCAGAAAATCCCCAAATCCAGGTGTGCAAAGCTCATCGTGTCAGACCCAAGAAGACTGGAGGCTGTAGTCGCTGCCAAAGGTGCTTCAACTAAGTGTTGACGAAAGGGTCTGAATACTTATTTCCATGTGATATTTCAGGTTTTTGTTTTTTTTTGGTTTTTTTTGTTAATTTGGGATATTGCCTGATGAGGGCAAACGACTGCAACATAAGACACTTTACTTGTCACTGTGGACATACAATGAAATTATGTTTGGAAACGCTCAGAGAGCAGCACCATGAGAAAGCAAGATAAATAAACAAGATAAATATGATGAGGTAGCGTCCTCTATCTATATATAATTAATGAAGGCACTTGGAAGAGGCAGGTAAACAGTGACAGTGCAAACAGTGCAGTATAAATAGGTATATCACAACAACAAAATGTTAGAATATTAAAATGTGAAGGGGGCTGAATGCGTTCTGAATACACTGTGTGTCTTCACGAGTCAATCTGGCATTGTGTTTGCAATAGCTCAAATTTCTCCCCACAAATTGAAAGCTTTATCTTTAAGTAAATATCATCACTTGATTCACTAATTAAATGAGAGCGAAAAGTATGAATTTGAGGCTGAAGTTTGAATTTGCAAACTGGTTGACAAATGCTGTCACATTTCTTTTGTGGTAAAACTTCTAAGTCATTCAGTATTTTTCACCCTTTGGTTCTTTTTGAGGCAGTTGCAACTGTAACTTAATCATAACTATCACATAACACAGATTTCATCACCTTGAACCCCCCAACCCCCCAACCCCCCCACCCCCGCCCTGTTTGGAGGGAGTTCTGCAGTATTCATGTGGAGGTGCTAGACTGTCTGTGCATAGATCTGAAAGGTAACTTAAACATTAATTCAGATTCAGATCTGTCTGTTACTCCAGGGATGAGCCAGTCTCGAGGTGAGGGTGCTACAGATTTTGATCTGCGTGATCCCATCTTAATACCGTCTGGTTGTAATATCTGTTTGACCTTTTGTAGTGAAAGATGGACATCATGAAGTCTTTGGAGTGTCCTGTTGCTTCAGTCTGTAACAAGATTCGAGCGTACAGTTCTCTAAGGGGAATATCTGCGAGGCAGGCTACTCCAGCCAAGTGAATTCATTCATCTAATCTCTCTTGCAATTTCATGCATCTGTTGTTGTTTTTCATGTTTTCCATGTCATGTTATGTCATTTAGTTTAATCCTTGTCTTTTGTCTAGTTATCATGACTCTGTTGTTTTATTATTTGTTTGATATCTCATTAATCTGTTTCTTTTTTCCTCCATCTTTCTTATTTATTATCTGTGTCTACCATGAATACTTGGGTGTCAGCTCACTTCTGACACCTTTTTGCAATACCTGAGATTTGCGACTTAGTGGAAATCCTTGCTGCCAGCTGTTAATGAAAAGGCAGTTCACCACCTCTGCCAGGAGAGATAACGTGGCTTTCTGCGACACTGGCAGCACTGCTCCGCTCACACTTGTATAATTAGTATCCTGCAGAAACTTTGAGCGTTTTAAAAGTGTTGTGTTCACCGAAATTCGGCCTAATTACAGGTTAAACGGGTTTGAAATAAAAGGTAGAACATGTCTCGGTAAGAAGAAGCTGTACTACTGCATCTGGGAGTTGCATTCATATTGACTGTTGCTACAAGGAATGAAACACCATGCTGCAAGAAATGCTTGGATAGTTGAACTTATGAGTAGGAGAAATAAATACTTTAGTTCACATCAATCATGTGTATTATATATATTTCATATTTAAGCTGGGGTGATAGAAAATTACTCTGGGTGAATTTACTAAAAACTGCCAGCAGACAGTGGCACAAGTTCAACTCTCTCGACTTTGCCACAAGCACCTACATGGCTGAAATAGAAACTCAGTGAGAGAAAATGAGGAAACTCATTACCCATGTCAGTTTTGTTCACTGATGAGAAGCATGCGACTCTAACTCAACTACTGCCGGGGGTGGGGTGGGGGCTGGAAGAAAGAATATAGTCACCCCAAAATTGGCCACTTCATTCAGGTGTAAGTGCAGACGTTAACAGTGTAATTGTGTTCTGCATGATGAAACTCTCATTATCACCCCGGCAAAAAAAGGATGAAACTAATTCCTGACGCCTAACCGAGATGGTAATCAAACCCAGCAAACAATGTGTCCTCTTGCAAAGTACCTCGCTCATGACACAAGAGTGAGAAAGCAAATGTTTATGCTGGGATTGTGGTGTTGTTCAAGAGCTGTTTAAGTCACACTTGATTTATTTAAATTTTTCTCATTATGCTGGTGATTGACTCTGCAGTTGTGGTTGGTTTGCATGTTTGTCTAAAAAAAAAAAGGCTGTGTGATTGTTTTGTTCCTAATATTGATCTGTACCAACTTTGTCAGACCGGATATAGAATTTCCACACTATGGCGAATTATTTGCCTAAACGCATCTTGTGAAACAACCATGCAGTCACTCTACAACCCTATTAACAAGCAAACTTTCCTATTTTTAAATGTGGGAAAATTGATTACAAAGTGGAAAACCCATCTCATTCAAATTAACAATATTTTGCTCCGTGGGTCGTTCTCAAGGGTCGTCAGCGTATTAATTTACTCCAGATTTAGCTTTTTTTCTACCACCTGTTTCATTACTGTTAACTGCCAACCATTATCCACCTCTGAGATTTGTTGCACATTAGTGTAATGTGCATTCTCGCCTGTGCTTCCTTAGTGAACGTTGCGGTGTCAGGGCCACACTTGTTATTTCAAGTGCTGTAGGTTCCAATCACTGGTGCCTACAGTGCTTGAATAAACATGTACATATTAAAAACTGTCAGTGCACATTATATAAAAATTTTGGACTGATAATATTGAACTGAAAACATCAACAAAAAAAATGTATTTGTAAACACAAATACATAATGTGGACATGTAGATGAGGAGAATTATGTATTAACATTAAATGTAAATATTCAAGTAAAGCACATGCATCTGACATTAAATAATTAAATAAATTAATACAAATAATTCATTAAATTACATGAAATTAAAATTTCTTCCTCAGTTTTTTTTTGTTTTCATAAGAGCCATTTTTTTAACAGTAAAGTAGATTACACATTTTTATTGTGCATTTATCAGTGTAACCCATGGTTAACCACCAGCACTCTTTCAGCCAATCCCGAACGGCTGCATCTTCACAAATATCCGGGTTAGGCCAGGTGACTTCCCTTTAACCCATGCTGGCTTGTTAGCGTGACGACTTCAACAGCTGTGGAGCAGAGCTGAACGCGCTCAGCGGTGAGTTATATATATCCACAGCTTTGTGGAATGTCTGTTAAATACCCTCCCGCTAGCCTTACCGTTAGCATTAGCACGTTGTGATGAAATGACTTTAGTGCCGCCAACAATGCAGAACTCCCATAGGGAAACTGACAATTTAAGGAGTGGCTCTAAGTGAATGCAATACCATGTGTTTTTTTTAGTTTTTTTTTTTTTTATAGAATCAATGACCTGGATCGTGATGGCAGGAATCATCATCCCCCACCTTTGATGGCGAGTTACCCTGGATAATAGAAATGAACCTCAGTTCCACAATGTGGTAGGACAAGACACATGAACTTAATTCCACAGTGTGTGGGGAAAAAGACGGACTTGATTGACTGATTTCAACAGCCTGTACTGCACCCCCCCCCCAACCCCCCTTTGCAATTTAACATATTGGGAAAAATAACTTAAGTAGCATTATTTTTGGTTTCTGAATTTCTATTTATTTTTTACAAAAAAGAAAATATATTTTGAAAAATCAAATATTGTTTTTCATCTCTTGCTTGTTGTGCTCATGAAAATTTCGTTCCTAAATGGGCCTGAAATTGTCTGTGCCTTGATTTAGCCTACAATTGAAAGTAACTTCAAAAGCAACTGCAAATACAACTTGCTACATTAAGCAAACATTGATATATATATATCAATCAAATCAATCAATCAAACTTAATTTGTATAGCACTTGTCATACAGATGACTGATGAACTAAAATGCTATAGCATTAGCAGACAATCAAACAAAAAAAAAGTATTAAAATAAGAGACAAAATACAATAAAATACAATAGACATATCTGCAGTAACACATTTCTTGCATACATTTATAGCCATAAACAACAACAAAAAAAGCCTAAACACTTAATTTGTGTTAAGTTGTGTTAATTAAGTCTGTGGCTCAACTTCTTTAGAAGTTTCTCATTAGTCATTATATGATTCTGTTGAGAACAGTCATTTGAATGAGTGCATGGGGTGTCATTGAAGTTTGGTTGTGAAGAAAGAAACACAGTCCTTCATGAAACGAGCCCAAGACATTTATTGAAGTTTGAATTTAAATTTGGAGAATTCAGGTTCTGCTTCTACAGCATTGACAGCTTCTCTTATCCCCGTCCAGTTAATGAAGCAACTCTGGAATAAATAAGGACTGAACACCTTACTAATGTGCGGAAGAAACAACGGGGAGCCTTTGAAAGCTAAAATGGCCATAAACTCTGCATAAATTTGTTGCAGGTTATGGTTCACTGGTTGCTCCTGAACATCAATTTCAAAATAAGATCTTCCCTTTGATGTGACCAAGGTAGATCAGGGAGAGCAGAGATAGTTTGTTTGGTGAGTAAGATCAGCCAACCCTTGTTTCTAGGCAATATAAATAAAGTGAATCTCTGGATTGGTGATGCTGAATCTGTGGGGGAAAGTGGTAATGAGTGAGAATCTGTGATTAAATTAGTTGATCAAACCATGGTTAAGTTATCATGCAGTTGTGCTGAAATGGAGAAGGTTTGATTTAAAAATTAATGAAACATTGTATAATGGCATTAACTTGCTACAACATGACCTATTATATTCTGCAAGGATGTTTTGAAGCAGTTTTGTGAAAAGATTCCTTGTGACACACCATTCTCAGAAAAGACATCGTATAGACACGTTCTCCGTCCTTGAATTGAGTGGGCTGAATGAATATAACTTACATCTAGCTTTGAGATGCTGTTTTAGTGGTGGAGGATATGTTTTAAAGTGCGTAAACTCAACAAGCTTGCATAGACATTAATTATTATGACATATTTACACATTAATTAATCACAAGTGCTTGAAAGTTTTGCGATGCCGAGGTCCACAAAAAAGGGGTTGAATAAACAGTCTGAAATGAAGTTGGTTGCAGGGTCCCTGTGCTGAAGAGAGAGTAAGCCGGACACAATGCTCTAAGGAGGTCTGACAAGCATGGGCATCGGAAACATCTGGAAATTGTTTCTTAAGTAGTGCGCATACCTGGAACAATAAAATAGGTCATTGTCTTTTAAAATGACCCATATGGCGGGATAGGGTGAGTCATAATAGGCAACATCTAGTTGTTGTAATAATTATAACAGGAGCAAAGGGGAAATTGCAGTGACGTAGTCGAGTTTGAGTCCCATGTGAAACCAGCTTTATGTTTCTATTATTCATGACAGTTCAACAAAGTTAACCACGTTGTTTTTATTGTAACCATGACAACCAATATCATCTAATGTTGAAGAAGTATTTATTCTAACCCAAATCAGGATCTTATGTCAATGATGCTCTTTGTGTTGCCCTTCATTATGAACTTCATTTAGCTTTGTTAGGCGTTCGTCCAGTACCTCAGTGAGAGCCCTGTGACAGATCATGTGATGACTAAATGCAGAATTGTTAGTCGTGGCTGCTTTTTTTCCTCCACATTCAGTTAATTGGTGCTAGACTTCTTTTATTCTGTAACCACAAAGATGTCTTTGAGATTCTATCTGTGGAATAAATCATGCACTGAGAGATGACGGCCACAGTCAGTAAGCTGTATCACTCATAAAGAAGCATATAAGAAATGTATGTGACATCATGGGCGTTTTCCTGATTTCTTTGCTGGTTTACCTGTGGGCCAGTTTTGAGTCGACTGACAGGAAAAGATATAACAAAAAAATGTCCGATGCTATTTGATCCTGCAATAGACTGGCTGGCTGGCTCCACAGAGGTGTGTGTATTGTCTGTGTGGGCTATAAATTCTTTATCTCAGGAGTTCACCATTTCTCCGTCAGGCAGCTTTACTTTGGTGAATTCTCCCTTTTTAAACCAAGATGACACTGACAGACTGATTGTTTTCCTGTGCAGACCGTGATGGAGAAAACCAGACAGGTGTGGGGATGGTCTAGACCTCCTGTAATCCCTAAGTTTCAACAGTGTTTGCTATAAATTCCCAAAATAGGTTACAGCCTCTATAATACTTTGTCATGCATGTGGACATACACTGTGAGAACTGGGCCACTGGGTGGAGTATCTGTGGGTTGTTGTGAAGGGCAAGACCGGCTAAAAATTTCCTGGGACATTTTGTCCTCCCGGAGTGCAACTGATTTTAATATAATGAACCAAGCTACAAAACAATGATTTTTGTTGACTTCAATCTAAAAAGCTAGTTTTTGCCTTGGGTTAGAAAATGTTTTGTTAGTCATTCTCCATGCCAACTGATCAAGCTCTGACTTGATGAGCTGTTTACTTTGTAATGTCATCCTCTATGTTTCAAAGTTTACTTTACAGTGACATTACTGTTGACATGCTAATGGTTAGCATGTAGTCTTTACCATCATAGTTTAGCATCTTAGCACGCTAACATTAGCTTATTTGCACTAATCACAAATTATAGCTGAGGCTGGTTGGAACGCCATTAGTTTCTGCAGGTATTTGGTCATGACCCGAGTGAAAGTTCTGACCATTACGACAGTGCTGAAAAATTCAGGGGAATATCAGTCATCAGAATTCATCTTGTAGGGGACATGAATGCCGGTACCAAACTTCATAGCAGGTCATTTGATAGAAGTTGAGATTTTACAACTCGTACCAAAGTTGTGGAATGGCTGCCCGACCGCCACTGCCACCTCTTAGATCACATGGCTACAGGTATAAGTAGTGTGGATAAGCTGTTAAATTTCCCAGATGACAGTCAGGACAGGAACAAAGTCAAACCCCATCAGATGTTAGTAGGTAGCTCAAAAATATTGTAGGTATTTACATACAGACGAATTTGTACCAGAGAACCCAGGGGAGTCGGGGGTGGGGGGGTCCTGAGAGAATAATTACTAATCCCCAGATCCTCTCTTGGTAATACTGACGCCATCTGGAGTGGGTCTTTTAGCCAAAAATATCCTGTTTTCATCATAGATTCAAAAGTTTTTGAGTGTTTGTTGATCACGGCAACAAAGCAAAAGTTCATTTTGCTATATGCCTCTGCAGCGGGTTAATAAAGCACTTCATGCTCATTAAAATTATTCTCTCAAAATAGATTTTTTTTATAAGCAATAATCTTCACATGTACATGTTACCAGCAATGTTCAAGGGTACTTAGGAGTGTTTTAAGCTTCTGCAGTGTTTACCTGGCAAAACAGTTACACAAGCGAAGCTCATTTTAGTAGGTTTGTGTCTGAACCACATGAACCAAAAAAAAGAAAAAATACTTTGTTATATTTCATATTGTTGGTCTCTCTTCTCCAAAGCTTCATGCAAACCATTTGTAATCATTTGTAAGACAAGCAATTCTAGCTTTATCTGTGTGCACCCCCCTTGCCCCCATACATCCAGGCTGCCACCTGGGTGTTTCTAGGTGTGGATCAGCACAGGAACACAAGCTTTGTTGGCACAACTCGAGCTCTGTGTGTCTGTAAAGCCCTGTGTTTTTAGTGCATGGGAGTAAATGGCAGATTATGCATGAAGCCCCCTTGCAGCAAAGCAGTCAGACAAGGTGACCCCAGAGAACAAGGCTGTGTTTGGAAGATATGGAGATCAGTGTGGTCATCCATGACTGCCAGTCTCCTACTTTACCCCCCCCCCCCCTTTTTTTTTCAATTCCAATCTTAACTGCTGAATTCACAATAGGCTGCACTGCATTCCCACAATGCATTCACACATTTACAATTTTATCTCCATTGCTAAGTGGCATTTTTTATTCATACACAGATGGTTATTTGCCTAATGAAGAGAAAGACATATTCGGGTTTGTTTAAATCCCACTGAGGATGTAGCTTTTTACCAAGAAACACATGGGAAATCAAGTTTATTTAAGACCTGTCTACACACAGAATTATTACAAGTTTATATTAGTCATAGCACAGCAAGAATTTTTTTCTGAGTCAGAAAATTCTGGAAAAATCATAAATGTCCATGACACCAGACTGTGCTGCCAATATGTTTGCCGTATTTAAATGAAAAAGTCAACCTACTGTAGCACATATGGCACAAGGAAACATGCAGAATTCACTGTCATCATTCAAGTCATTGCCAGATACATTCTCGGCATGTATACCACTGACAACTGCCTTTTACAGTGAAACATTTTTGCAGTCATATATGGATATTACAAGACGTGTGTTGAGTCAGTGTAGACGGTTCCCGGATTTGAATCTCAGTCCTTGTCAGTTCTATCTGGAGTTTGAATGTCCTCCTCTTGCTGTCATGCGTTTCCTCTAGTGTCAAATGATGAATTTGAGTATTCACATATTCACTACTCATCGCATAGGGGATTCTTTATAGAGGACAACTATATATAGTATGCCTGACGGCAAATTCAAAAGGTACATTGCCATGCAAAATCTTTTTGGTGGCATTTTACAACCTGATCGCTTATAGAGCGATATTATTCATTAACCAGCAAACACGCTATATGGTAAAAACTTTGGACACAACCTTAGAAAACAGATATAAAAATAAATAATGTGTTGTCGCAATGTACTGTATTGACAATAACCCTGTTATCGAAGAAAATAAAATACAGATTTTGTGTTAATAATACACATATGATAATATCGTGATGGCAGATGTTGGGAATGGTGGCATCTTTTGTTTTTCTGTTTATCTGGCTGCTTTTCACTTTATCCATGAAGTGTATTCGTCCTTTTTGTACAGTTATAGTTAGACCTCCCTACACTTGTATTTGTGTCTAATTAATTTGCCAAATAAAAGACAAAACACACAACAAACATAGTTAAATATATTGCGACAATATTGTGAATTGTTTGGCCATGATAGTCATGTAGTGAAAATCTGAAGAAAGAAAATAGTATCACCATGTTGCTGCAAAACTTAACATTTGGAAACACTAAGTCCATCATGGAAGTCTGGGAAAGTGTTAAAAAATCTTCCACAGTAATCCAATGATGTATTCTTGTGATCACTGTTGAGAGGAGATCCACTTTCTGTCTGCAATGGCCATCAGGTCGTGCTCATGCTTGTGGCCAGTTCTGTAAATCTCTGTTAAACACTGATGACACGCAACTGCTGTCGCAGCTCAAAATAGTTGGCTCCCGAGCAGTAAACTTTCAACAGTTCTCAACTTTTTTGCCTTTGTTCCGACACCTTGGAAAGATCATTTCTTATGTTTCTGTTCCCTTAAGATGCCTCTTGAAATCATGTCAGAGTGTTCAAAGCAACTCTGGCTGATGCTGCCCTATTTCAGTGACAAGACAGGCAAGGGAGCAGTGTTCCTCTCAAAAAAAAAAAAAAGAGGCTGTGGAGATACCCTTCATACTGTTTTGTTGTGGGTTGTGAGTGTGCAATTCACTGAGCCTCAGTAAAATTTAGACGTCAAGAAGGGATCACCTCACTCAACCAACACTCTTTGAAAGTGAGCTTCTTACCCTCCTCTATTGGTGGCTCCTTAAACTGCAGTACCATTCAGTCAGACAAAACATTCACACATGGTGAAGGATACACAAAAAAGAAAAAAAAAGTTTCGGAAGCTATTTGAAAGCAAACAAAGCTGACTTGGCCTACACTAAAACCATTTTCTGATGTGTCATCACTGTCCTCTCCTACACCTTCACCTGCTTGACCCCACATTAGTCTTGTCTGAAATTCACCTTATTGCAGTGAAATTCGCCACAGGCCACCCGCTGACACTCTTCTCATGCAGGAGAAAATTAACAACAGTCGCTCACTTCTCTTTTCCAAAAGCAGCTTTTAAAGCCAAGTAATTACTGGTGGTGGTGTGAGCCAAGGGCAGCAGTCTCTCTCTGTAAAGTCTGTTCAGAGTACAAAGCGCTGTGACCTGAGCGGGTCCCACTTATGCAGCACATGTACTCTTAAAGAAATGGATGCAATGCGCTGTAATGGTTACTGTTTCATGATTTGATGTAAAGGCCAGAGTTCCTTAGGACTGGTATTTTCATTCTTAGATGCTGGTAGTATTAAATGTCTCTGAAGTATAGTACAGGAAGTACATTGTGAACTCAGACATCTGTCTGGTCTTTGCTTTAAACTAAAATGGATCCATGTATGTAAAACATCACTACTTTTTTTATTTATTTTTTTGGCAACTTTTGAGGCAGAACTTTAACTGCTCCCAATCTTTGACATAAAGGCTACCTATTATTAGCTTATTTTGGCTAATGTGATAGCAAAGAATCGCCTATTGACACAGCTAGCAACACTAGCAATCACTCTGATTTGTTGCTTTCCACTTGATGAATTTAATTCCAAATTTCACTCTCTTGAGTTTTGATTTTATGTTTATCAGCTCTCTAAAGAGACGGTGGTGATTTACCAGCTAAATGTAAGACTTTCTTCACCAGTTAGGTGCTAACTTTAGTTAGGTTTATCGTAGCTTATATTTTTCCTTCCGCTGGTGGAAATGGGGTTGATGAGCAGACAGAATGGAACATACATGGGCTAAATTATGAAGAGTTGAAATTGGCTGAAAAGCTTTATTAGCTTTCTTAGCCTCTTTTAGCTCCTTTATTTTTTAATAAAATGTTGAGAAGTAGATGAACTATAGTTCTAGCTTACCATGTATTCCATTGTTTTTTTTTCCTGTGAGTGTTAGCGAGCAATTGAAATGTCAGCCATTTCATGTGAGGCCACACACTGAAAGCAATTAATGTTATAATGGTGTGCCAACAAGACAGGAAGAAAGGCTGTAGTAAATAATTGTGATTCTTAATTATGTTTCTTTATGAAAAGTCAATAAGGATTAAATGTTTCATAAAGATCAATTGATGGTCAACCTCATAATTGTTGGCTTTCAGATCAGAGGCATTTCTAGGATTTAAAAAAAAAATTACTTTGTCTTCACTAACAAAGTTCATGCATTGCAGCTGCAGCATCTATAGTAGATTTATTAGGGTCATAACCTGCCCTGTCAGAGCCTGCTTGTTGTAATTATTTGTTAAATTCTGTCATGCAGGGAAACTGAGCCTTTTACTATAACATGGCATGCTCATTTTTGATGTGACTATATTTTTTATAAATTAATAGCTAAAGCAAATAGATTATGCTGGTTTTTGAAGTATAGTTTGTCATTTTTGGGAATACACACATTTCTTTTCTTGCAGAGATTTACTGTATAAGAGCAGATTCACACCATTCTTGTGTCTGTGTGGTCGATGTGGAGCAGGAGCCAGCAATGGAAAGGGAAAGGAAACAAATTCCATCTCCCAGCACCTCTCTGAAGCTCAATAATCAACACATTTTAGGTTGAGTGTTTAAGACAAAAAGCAAAGTCTAAATTTGACAGTCTACCATTCACAAACTGCTCCACGTTATAAATAAATGTCACCTTGTAGTACACATTTGTTTTAAGCCATAAGAAGATTCTAATGCTCACTTGTGAAATAAACTTGTGTGTCAAAGAGATACCACCACACCTTGCACCAGACAATTGTCACTTTTAAATTCCATAATTGTTATTAGAAAAAAGAAAAGTCTTCGAGTTCCCTTTTCTTTTTAACCCTGCTAAAGAGGTTCTTCAGTATTCTACCGGGCATTACAAGGTCATGCACCAACAAAATAGTAGCACATATTCACCATGTTGCTGGTATGTTCACACTCAGAGGTGTTATATTATTTCCTTTTAGCTGCAAGGCATTAAAGAGATACCAGTACAAAAGACAGCAGCTATCACTGGCAGAGAGATTTATGTATCGGTAACCTAAAGCATGCAGAGTATGTAAATCGGTGTTAAATTTGCATCCTGTGAAACACCAGAATCACATCTTTGCATTCTAAATGTGAGGGGGAAACAGATCTATGTATAAAAAATGTCAAAAGTGGATGACAATGACTGGCTATCTGATGCTTCAATAGACATCAAATGTTAAATTTACTATTTTTGTGCATTTTTTAAAATTATATTCTGCAGAAAAGGGAATGAACATGATCAAATATTGTGTGCCGTCATAAATTGAAAGCTTATATCCCCTAATGAAAACACACGAGTTAAATCCCACTGGAAACTCTCAATATATACCCATCTCTTGGCTCATTTACTGCGCTGAGCTTTTTACAAAAAAAGACATAGCAGAGCAGCATACTTTCCTTTCAATCTTCGTTCCGGGAAGATTCAAGAATAGAAAATCTCATTTAAGCTCCATCATCTACCTCACTGGACATATTCGAGAACTTTATTGCAAACAATGAATAATTAAAATGAAACTTTGCGAGCCACTTTTCATTTCATTGTAATGCCAACGTGTAGTGATGTAACTAATGAGATTTTGGTAATGGGCCGACTTCTCCCACAGGTGCTGTAATTGCTGTGTCTTCAACAGTTTTGGTGGAGCTGGGAAATTGCCTCGCCGTGAGGTCTGTACTTTGATGAGCTCTGATTTCTTCAAAGGAAAAACGTAGCACCTTTATGATCTCCGCTCCACTGACTGATCGCTGCATGTTGCAACGCTGTCACTTGTTTTTGTGTGCGCCGCACAGACAGACATTACTATTTTGGCGTATGAGTGTCAATAACAGAGCAGCGTTTTTGGATTTATTTTATGCTCAAAGTGGTGATTCATGTCCTTTTTATACTCTAAGGGATGTCAGATGTAAATCGAACATCATAAAGATGCCACACAGATTCTTGTTGTGCGTGTGTGTGAGAGATGGAAATACTTTGTGTGTGTCTGTTCTGCCTGTAATTTCTTGTTTACGCGAACGTCTTTGGGATATACTTAAAATGAAAAAATAAAATGGCTTTTCATACTTCATTTGAAGCTACTTTTTAGAAAATTATTAAAAGCCAATTTGTTGCCTTTTAACAATTTCCTCTTTGATCCTTGATTTTTATGTCTAATTAGTCACAAAAGGTAAACAAAAATGTCATTCAAACTTACAGGTTTTTATTTATTTGTTTTCTTTACACTGTCATAGTGAATTCCCTCAGCTGCTCAGGAGCAATTCACAGACCTGAATCACATGACTGGATATAAAAACAGACTGGAAGCATTATATCTGTGACAATAACTGTCAAACCCGTCATCTTTATTTAATTTTAGCGGTGATACAACAATCGCTGTAGAATTAGGCCACAAAAAGAAGGAGTTGATCACTGTTAACAAGCTCAAAATTCTATAAAATCTTTCTTTCCTTCTTTTATTAAACGCTTTACCCACAGGAAACCTGCTCCTATATCCTGGTATACAGTATAAGTTACTTTCTTTTACAATTTCGGTCCCTCGCTTCCAAAACCCTCCCTTTTCTCTGATGTGTGAAATATCTAATTGAACAGTGAAACTCTCCATAGAGCTGTTTTGCAAAGTGAACAGAATTAAAATTCGCCTCACTAAGGACAATAATTATTCACTGAAGGCTTTTCTCTCAATGCCAGCCACTGCACATGCGGCTTGAATTCAAGTTGATTCAAATGAAATAGTCGAACGTTTACGATATGCTATGTTTATGTTAATGTGCCAAGAACATTTGTGAGATATATGCAAAGGGACATCTTACTGTAAGCTGGAAAACAGGCTTAACTTTTGGCGCACTGACTCTAAAGCTTGGTTTTAATATATTTAAGCACAATCAAATAACACACAGAGGGTGTGGACATAATAACATGTACAGGTCATAATATAATACACTTCAATATCTTTGCAAATCACTACCTTTTGTGAAGTTATAGTTTCCAGGTTTTGTTGAGCCCGTGTCAGAAACATATGGTAATTTTTGTGACCATAGCTTGTATTGGATTGCATTGTGTTGCATGCAGTTCCTGTTATTTCGTCCGTACTCTGTAGGTGGACACGGCTGCCAATCCTGAGTCCAGCTCTCCTCCCACACAATACCTCAGGGAATATGATTGTAAGTGTTTTTTAAGATCCACAAAACATATCTGGACTGGATTAGCAAATTCCCCCTGACGTGAGCATTGGAAACTGGTCCAATTGTCAAACTGTAAACATTAAATCATACTGTAAATCCAATCGTTTGTTGTTTTTTCATATATGGATGAAAAAGTAAAAGAAGGCATGAAGTAAAAAACAAACAAACAAAAAAAAAACAGGCACTGACCATGTCACAGCAGAGTGTGGATGCCAGCAACCTCTTCATCTACACATCAATATGCTTAATTGTCATTCAGTCATAATAGCCTCTGCTGGAGCATATGGGTCCGGCAGAGTAGTGTGCAGAAGGTGCCAACACATGGTCGCTTCATGAGCCTAACCAACAGCCTAAATCTCAGAGGAACTTGTGAAATGTGAGTGCACAAAAACTGACAGCTCCAAAGCTTATTCTGTAGAAGGAAGGTAGTGATTTTAGTGTTAACATCATTAACATCAGGAGAGGAAATTTGCAGTTTAAGAAAGAATGAATGGGAAAGAAATCATGAAAAAGGATAAACTATTTCAAAAAAAGGATGGTTTGTATACAAATTGGCAATACAAGGCAATAAGTAAGCAATACTGGTTGATGTGTGTTCAGTTACAGTGGCTATCCACATATAGGAATTGATACCTGGGGAGGTGTACACACAACTAATGAGATCTTACCTGCATAGCCGTAGGGTTTTGCAGCTCAAAGAGACTCTCTGCCAGTCTCTGAATTTTGTGTCTACACAATATTACACAAATACGAATGCGCACTCTACTGAACCCATATGTTGGTCATCACAATTAGAAGATTTAATTGGCGCTGCACCGACGTTGCAGAAGGGATCCATGAAGTCCAGCAGCAGATTCAAATTAACTCCATAAATCTTTTTTTTTTTTTTTTCTCCCTCTCTCTGGGAATGCATGTTGAAATGCTCATTACTTAGTGTGATTCACATAGAAAGTCAGATTAAAAAAAAGAAAGAATTAATATTAAAATTAACCCTCTTCAAGAACCCTCTTTCAAATCTCTTAGATCTTTTTCTCTTGATACAAAACTGAGGTCAAATGAGTGAACTCAGCATTTTTACATGTCACAGAGCATGATGGGAGGTTAACTGCTTAATTGTATCATGCAATGGGTTTATGCAGACTCCTGTATTTTTTTGTTTTCCCACTAATTTATTGATTTTTTTGTCCTATGCTTTAAAATTTGCACATTTCTGTGAGCTTGTAAAAATTGATCAGGACCAACTATGTTTGGCCAAATAAGAGTTGACAAGGATAGAATATTTTATGCAGGTTTAGCTTATTAACTGTGTCAGTCAGGTGTTTGGGCTTTATTCTAATTTAAGATACTAACTTCTAACTGATGAATAAATATGGCCTGATAAGGCTTTAATTAAATGTTAGTGTAACCCTGATTTCTTGGTCGGTAGTGTTCTCCAGGCTCTCTGGGCTGTGGACGAGAAGCAGGCAACAGTTTTCTTTTAACTGTCGTCTTCAATCACCCCCAACATGGCAGGACAGTACACACACCTTATTCTTCCCTCTCAGCAACACATGTGCATCAGAAAAACACTGTAACATTCACACATGTTCCCTTATAAACAATGGCAGGTGGGAATCAAAGATACTCCACACTGAAGGGGTTTGTAAATAAAGAAATAAAATAAAATCAATACCAATGCCTATTTTTTTTCATTTCTCCCTCTATTTCTCTCTCCTGCTCCATAAATCAAGATATATACATCAAATATAAATCTCTGCAACCAAAATATAAAGCTATAGCAATGATAGAAAGCTGTCAGTTATTTTGTCCCTCTGTAGTAGTGTATGCCATTACATAACATTAGAGTACATCACACCATGTTACACTACGCTACGCTACATTACATTATGCTATGTAATGCTACATTATGTTATGTGTATATATATGTACAAATTACAATACTATATATTTATATATATATATATATATATATGTGTGTGTTAAAGTGCTGAAACTGATGATGAATTAATTATATAATAGCCTCAAATAATATTAGATATTAATATGGTAAACTTAAAATCAAAATAATGCAAATGTGTACAATACCTATGGTTATAGAAGCATGTACAACTCGTCATTGAAACTATTAAAGTATATCATAAAAAAATATATGTAAAGTATATATCTATATACTATATATATATTATAAACATGAGTCATAATGGTTAGTGAGTGTCTGCTCTTACAGTATCATAGTCTATTTTAAACCTTAAACAAATGTTAATGGTCGTGATATGAGTCAGTGGCTGTGTCTCAGTCTCATAGAAGGAAAAAAAAAAATTGGCATTTTGTCATCTTACAGCACATGTGGGCGAAGTAATTAAAAGTTTAGATCATGACTTCGATGCAGCAAAACTAGCTTAACAGTCAAAGGGTATTTCAGGATAAATTTGAATGATATTTCAAATGCATTGTGTAGACAGAAAAATGTTTGGGCATTACTGATGTCTTGTTGGAGCTTGTTTTCAAATGTCATGACAAAATATCCTACAACAAACTCGTTTTTTTTGCTGGACCAGACCAGGACATGGCTTAAATGTGTCCCTCACACAGACTTGGTTATTCTTTATTTCAAAGAGCAAACCCTGGAGATCTTAAATAATGAAGGACCTCTTACTATTTCAAAAGGAGCCTTTCGCAGTTAATTTCACTGCGATACGTCTGTCAGACAGGCGGCACTATGTCAAAGACTTACATTTTTCATGAACTTTCATTAATTTGATTGAATAATTCAGCAAATCGCTTTGATGAAAGCGACATCATTCTCATTGCTCTTGTGGTTGTCAGTTTTTAGCCTTTGTCTAAACAAGATTACCCAAGTGCATTGCACAACCCATATGTGCTCCATGTAACAGATCAGCTTCTTCATCAGCTTGTTTGTCCCATTTTTAAAATGTTTTTTTTGTATTTTTCATTTTTCAATTGTTCAAAGGCCAATATTTGATATGTCCATCAATATTAGAAGTGTGTGGAATAATACAATATTTCTGTATATGATATGTGTTATTTCAGGTTAGAGGTGCAGCAGATTCCTCAGAATAGCCCTGTGTGCAGAGATGAACTCGTTTTTTGAAAGCTGAGTGTATATTACTCGTGTTTTCACACTTTCAGTCCTTGAGCTGATCATTATAATTTCATAGATCCTCCTCATTGGCTCATATGGATTTGTTCTGCATTAATATATCCAGGGTTTCTCTTTAAATATAGATTTTTTTCTCATGACTGACATCTTATGTTGTATTTTTTCCCCCCTCATTACTATCCCTCCCTTTTTTTCTCAGGAATAACAACTTGTGAAATTGAAACCGTTCCTTGTGACCTTTCTTGCTCATAATAATCTTGTCTCTGAACCAATTATTCAGATTTGTTTAAACACGTGTTTTGCTGTGCAAGTTTTGTTCTCTGATTCCTTTTGCATTTATCACAATAAATTAATGCAGCATTATCGTCTCCTTTATCTCCTTTGTGTTATGACACAAATGGTCAACCATGCTCTGCAAACCAGATGTTTACATCATCACATCTGTATGTGAAAGTGACATGAAGTGCTCTGTATCTGCTGGAACAAGCAAACTACAGGCAAAACTGAATCTAGACTTGATTCAAAGTTTTCTTTTTTTGGAGTCACATTGGCAGGCAGTGTACAGTGATATAGATTGCATTGTAATAACTGAGAACTTGCCCTGTCCAGTTCAATAAACAAACCAAAAGGAGCCTCCTCTGTGGGTGGGTGTGAGAAACTTTTCCTCAAACTCGCAGCCAATCCAATTGCAACCTTGTGCTCCGCATGCAGCCCACCTATTCAGCGGCCTCTAACTTGATTTTCTCCAGACCTCTTGGAATGAGCCGGTGTTGTGGCTTCGTCACTTTGCTGCTGGTGTGATAGATGGCTGAGCTGCTGATTGAACTGATTCAAAAGTGAATTTCTGAAGGGGACAAATGTTGCAGACCGACCACTGGAGGAAGTTAAACTGTTTTCAAAGCCTCTGCTTGTTTTTTATTTATTTTATGGAATGAAATACACTTTCAAAATTCATATTTATTGCTTTATTTGTTTACAAAGGGAGTTATCTTTTTTTTACACAGCTGCACAGTCACTTCCTCTCTAAGTGCTTTCTGCTAAATAAACATAATCAGGATGTAATTAAAATCTGCAACAACGTACAATTTAGAGTATATGCAATAAAGTGATTATACATTTCAAAAAGCAATTTAGCTAGCAAGCTTTACATTTTTTTTTAATATAAATTAGTGGATGTCACAGGGTCTTTTGGCTTAACAGCCACTCCTTCACTCTCACTTAATGGAAAAGAAAAGGATAGGCTGAGAAATGAAATGCACTTTTAATTATTTTGCAAACTGCTGAATGGAGCTAAAACACAGCTCTCATTATCAAGCAGAGTGATGCAGCGAGGATCCACTGCAGTCAATCAAGACTCGAAACTCTCCGCCTGATTAACGAAGGGGAAGCTGCAGAGGAAATGCTTTTATTTTAATAGATATTTAACTCACAGCGCTGCCCATAACCTCACCATAGCAGTCTGGATAACAATGTCAGGTGTTGTGTAGAAGAAACACAACTACAACCTTAGTCTAAGACCCTTAAAACGAGGCGTTACCAAGCAGCCTGTTTTCATTTTGAATGATCAACAACCAGCAGGTGATTAGAGATCAAAGTTTTTGGACTTTTATGAGTCATATCACACACACTCTCAAAGCCGTGGTGAAAGACATCAATCTACAGGGAGAAGGGGCTGTGAGTAAGCAGACTGTCTTGACATACTCTTACAATTTCTGATGCAGAAATGATCAATATACAGGCTGTTTGTCCATCATCACCTCCCAAAATGACCCATTTAAACATTGTCAGGATGACACTGTTTCCTAATACCTTCCAGAACAAAATATGATTTCATAATGATTTTCTGATCTGACACTGCATAGTTTGAATTTCAGTCAGGTTTTGATGTGACGCCCTCGAGAAATGGGGAGAAATAATCACGAGAGTGATAGGGTGATATTTCCTCAGTGAGAGCCTTTACTCTAATGAATAATCAGATATGTAAACTGTACAAACAAACACATCTGCACAGCAGGTTGGTTTCAGTTGTGCACATACTCTCATTTATGTTACAACAGCAAGTATTTCTCAGAGACATAAATTTAATTTTCCCTGTAGCGCTGCTGGTGAACAAGCTGTAGCTACAACTCAGCAACTCTCACTAAACCTATACAAATGACTAAATAATTGATACATAAACAACTGTGTCATGTTTTAAAGAAAACATTGTTGATCTTTGGTAGGAAACTGGATGCAAACAGTGACCTGTTCACAAAATGTAAACATAGCGTAAGTTATAACCAAGTTTGAACACATCTAAGCGGTCGATGTTAGCGATTGCATCATGTAACATTAATATTGTACACACTAACCTCACCACATCTTTCCTCTTTTGCCAGTTTCTTATATGTTGAGAAATTTATAACCACCAAACCAATATTACACTGGATTTCAAAGATAGTGCTAGCTAGAGGTGTTGCTAGGGGATTTGTAAATGCAAATTCAAAGCCTCTATAGGCAGAAGCTTCACTCTGAAGACGATCTGAACATTACAAATACGCATTACTGCGTACATCCATGTACTGTGAAGACTCTGGGTTCCGGCTTTGAATTGTTGTGTATTTTGATAAAATTGAAAGAAACTTCAAATACCTCTACATCTTCAAAGACAACAGCCAAAGCCTTTAAAAATGTGCAAACAGGGTTAATAATTGATAAGTGAATCACTTGAGTGCACCAGGTGCCTGTTCTCATGACTCTAAGCCTATTTCATTTAAATAAAAGAAGTAGGAAAGATGTGTATCAATAATAGCTGATGCCCAGAAGCAGCAGAATTTATCAGACACATCCATAAGACTTTTAAAATCAAGCCTCAGTCATTGCTCATTAAAATTACATCTAGAGAAAAAAGAATAGAAAAGGGAAAGACAATGGCCTCGGGCTGAACTTTTACCTTGGTGTGACATCATGTATGAGTATCCCCATTCGCCTAGAGATGTTTATATCCCTGAGAGCTTCAAGGAAATTCTGCTGATTCATATTTGTACATGTGGGAGTGTTTCCTCAAACAGAGTCTGTTCTTGTTTTCTCATTTTCTCCTGATTCCTATCCCAACAGAGAAAATCTTCTTAATCTCAAGCAGATCCGCCACAATTTCAACTGTAGCAGAGCAGTTACTTTTTAAATAAGGTTTAGGGACAATATTTCAGCAACATATCTTTATTATTACTTTACAAATGTCAATTCTGTGACAAATCAAAATACATTGTACTTAAAAAGATTATTTTTTTATTCCCTTGAGCAAATAATGTTTTGCAGAAGAAATCAGTTAAACTCAATGAACAGAGGGTGGTGATAGTGTCCTTTTTATTAATAAGTTAGTTGTTTTATTGAATACGGGTGACCAGGGTGGCTCATATTGACTTCTTCCTGTTAGAAATATTGTGGCTACCAAAGAAAGAAAAATTAGCTGTTGGATGCAGAAAAGTGGAAGACAATTTAACATATGCTCAAATACAGGCACTTAGTGGTGTCAAGATAAAAAAAAGAGCATGCATCAAGTGGTTTCTGCTGACATGTCTGTGGAAGTAAAGAAAAACCACGAACTGAAGTGATAATTAAACCATAACCTGAAAACTGTGAACAGGATATAAATGGGGTGCTTTAACTATTAGTAAAGAGAATCAATCACCTGACATGTTAATTACATGTTATATTAACAGCTCAAAAAACCTACGCAACACTGTTTTACTTACTTTCCCAATTTGTATAATGAGAATTTCTTACAAACATAGTTTTGAACTGATGACATGTTTCAAGCCCACTACAGTAAATAACACATTAGCTGTTTGTGGTCTCAGAGACAGCAGCTGTAAAACAGTACACAAAGAAGTGGATTTGGTGTTGACAGGACTTTTTTTAAGCGGCCCCACTATTATGAGCATAGTGCGGCATCCTTAGTCTATTAGGATTTCTGTCAGCGGACAGTAAACACAAGTTATTTCTTTGGCTATAAAATAAATATATATTTGTTCACGTACGCAGCAGCCCATATAATAAAGGATAAGAGTATTTCTTTATTTTTTGTAATATATAAATGTGTTTTATTTATTTATTTGGATTTTATGTGCAAGTCCAGTTTGTAGCAAAGTGTAGTGTAACCACTTTAATACTTTGGTGAATAAACAATGAGGAAGTAAAGCCTATTTCAACAAAGCTCAAGAATTTAACACACAATCTCACAGTATGTAATATAAATAACATCTTTTATGTTAAGAGGAGAGAAAATGCATCATCCAACCAGTGAAACCAGGTGAAAATACACAACAGTCTACCTGTTGTTCGTGAATATTAAACCTTTTTCTTTCTTTGGGCGTGTTAAATTAAAATGATTTCTACAGGAGATGTTTTGGACATGGCCACGGGAAGTAGGGGTGTTACCTTCTACTACGCCTCATGCCTAAACCTAACCAATCCAACCAGCGAACGCAACGATCATTAGCCAATCAGAGGCAGTGAAGGGCGGGTCATATGAACTCTAGGTAGGATTCGTAAGTTTACAACCTGCTGCTGTAGCATGTATAGCTAATGGGAGGATAAAGTCACAATGGGGGAAACACTTATTGCAGATTTTTTTTGTGGGCAAACCACCAGCTAAAGAGAGCACAGATGGAACCAGTCTTCCCGGGAGAGCAGCTCCACCAGCACTCCATCGTTTTCGTTTGATTGTAATTTTTCCTCGGATAGGAGTCTGCTGCTAACAGGTGTCAAGCTAGGACTGACTCGGCGGCATTTGAGGAGCCTTTCCAGCCACCGAACTTCAGTTTTCCGGCCAGACGTGTTGGGAAAGAAACTTTAAGCCGAGCGTTTACACCAACTTGGTTAGCTAAATGTAAGTGGCTTCATTACGTGGCGGAGTCTGGTCAGGGTGTGTGTTTTGCTTGAGTTAAAAGGCAAGCAGAGGGAAACCGGCTTATTTGGTGCCTTCTCACCATCCCAAAGAGCTGGACCCAGGCCATCCCGATCTCCAGCTCCAAATGCGAGGCGACGTCACCAGAGAGTCTCGTGTCATTATTATATCTCCTGGGGCACCGGACCTGCAGCTCAAGGTAAGTTATTTGGTTTAAGCTGCCGCCGAGCAGTCCAATATTCAGTTGTCAGTTACTTTTAACATCACACTGATTTACCTTTTAATGAAAAAATGTGCATATTGGGATCTGTTCTTGTGTGCTGTGCGCATTGGGCTTTTGGACATGTGTATTGCAATGTTATGGCATTATTGTGAGCTATTATAGTGCAATAGCATTTGCATTACTGAATCTGTTTAATAGACCTGGTTGCTGTTGTTGTTACTGATGCTGCTTTTTTGGTCTGTGTTGCAGTAGTATTGTTGTAGGCCTATGTTGTATTGGGGTTGGGGTAAAATGCTCCTCCCAACATCTTCCTGTGGACCTTTTTTTTTATAAGTTGCCTTTGTGTTCTTGACCTATAGCAGATGTTGTCAGACCAAGATATTTGTACTCAGTGACCAGGTCAACAACTGTGACTTTTATCATGGAAGCTCACATGCCTGTTCAAAACTTCATCTCTTCAGTCTAGGCTTCTTTTCACACAGTTATCAGTGAAATGTACACACTTCAGCCAGTAGCACCATTTGTAGGGACATGTTTCCTGTATCTATGTAGGACAGATGTTGTGCTGTTGGTTTTTCTGGGGGGCTGCTTGCAGCGTATTGGCTCTGTCCTTGCACACTGAGATGAGGAAGGGAAGGTCACGTACGAATCCCAGGTGAGACCATCAGTGGCAGGATGCATTTGTGCAATAGACTGATGAAGCGAGAGGGAAGAAGTCTGATGGAATCGAAGCAGTATGAGAATGCATGGAGAGGGAGGGGGGTTAGTGAGTTAGGGAGGGATGGGGGGGGGGGGGGGGTTGCTGGGGTGACCTCTCCTGTCCCTGTAAAGCTGCAGTTTACTTTTGTAATCCCCTACAGAACAGCTAAGGGGGATGTTCACACTGTGCTTTCCTCGAGGAAGTAAAGGTGACAGTGGAAATGATACATTTTGTGCTTGGTGGGGGTTAAATGTGAGATTGCTGCCCATGATACTCATACCTGATTCCTCCTAACTAGTACAAGAGCATTTGCAATGGAGCAAACTTAAACATAACATCAAATTCGTTTTCACTGTAGCATGTTAGAAATTACTGGTGGTTATTTGACTCTAGAAACGCCTCATTAAAACAATCAAAATCCTCCACATGAGCTGAAAGCAGCAAGTACAGGCTGCTGGCTTTGCACTTATGGGTAAACCTGTTTCGATCTGTTCTGTGTGTCTGTTATTATTCTTGTTTTGTAGCAGTTTAAAAACTGAAGCACAGGCTAAAGAAAATCTCCTCAAGCTTGCCTGTAGCTAAAGATACCCAGCCAAGTTTCTCTGACTGTACAGAGTGCATGTGGGCTGGTATTTATTAATGTAAGGGATTACAATCCACATAATTGCTCAGAAAGAGCACTGCTCCAGGTTTCAAATCTGCTCGTGCTTGTGCCTAAATTGCAGAGTGTCCTAAATGCCCTCATGAAATTGGAATCCTCCAAGAGTTCAGTCCCTGCACGCTTTAATCACTGTCATCCCCAAAAAACGAGCCGTACAACACAGTATTGTTCGCAATCTCTCCTGCACTTCTACCCAGTCATCTATTCATTGCCCTACTCTTGTTGACCTGGCGAGGGATGCGGCAAACAATTTTACAGACAACTGCGAGGGAAAGCGGCGGAGTTCAGCAACATCAAGGTGCTGCAATGAGATATCAGAAAACTCAGCGAAGTTGATATGCCGTAGTGAGGAGAAATAAGAGAAATCTCTTGGAGCAGATCAGATGGGTCTCAAGCTGCATAACCCCAAGAATCAGCTTAAAGAAAGAGAGAAAGAAAGAATGTCAGCGCTGGCAACTTGACATCAAAGTAGAATCTCCCCCTCAGATGTTTTTCTCCTTCTTACCTCAAAGGCCACAAGATGTTCCTCCTGTTGGAATGAAAAGAAAGTTGGCTGAAGCTTCGCTCGACTATTGCAAAAAAGAAAAAAAAAAAAGAAACAGAATGCATGCGGTGAAATTAAACCTGATCACTCTCCATGAGATTAGATATTGATTCGTCTTCCAAATGACTATAAAGAGATCTCTCTCCAGATGATTAGGTATTTATACTTCATACTATTACTTCCTTTTCCCCAGTGCAAACCATGGATTCAAGACTCTGAAATGATTGCAGAGCTTATGGCGTGGAAATCTGCATTAATAATAATCAATACAAGGATTCATTTTTTATCTATTCTCTGATTTGTTCATGCACCATAAGCTTTTAGATACAGAATGTATATATTTTACTGAAGTTAGCTAGAAACTGATTTCCCTCCCCTTCTCCCTTTTTTTTTTTTTTTTTTTTTTTTTTTTGGTTCTGCAGTTACTTTCCCTTTGACAGAGTCTGATAGAGGAGTTTAGCATGGCGCTGTGACCCTGGAGCTCTCTGCTGTTTAAATCTCATTTCTCCAGCCTGGTAGAGAAGGGCTTACTCTGGAGAAAGCAGCAATAATGACAGAATATGGTGGGTCACGTGGCCTGAGCACTTCATGGACAGTTTTCATATGAAGCTGCACATGCAGGTGCAAGTCCAAATCTCCCAAACTGGATGGCACCACAGAGCACTAGAGTGTGCGGCTGAATCATAGACAAGGAATAGTTGTTTCTGCATGTCACTACACATAACATCGCTTACTGTAGATGAATGATTTCCTGACTGACTGATTGACTAATATTTGTTTTCTTGTATTATTTGATGTGCTATATGCAAAGAAGCAACCCAATACTGAATATACCTGCCCTTCAGCTGTTTGCATATTATGAGTCATGAAACATTTTGGCAGGTAATTCTAAGAGACCTAAGGTCCATACATTTTTCATATGATTCATTTTTCCTGCAGCGGCATGGTGTCTAAACAAAACAAATTACTCTCCTTCAAAAAGAACTTTTATATGCACCTCAGTTGTTGAAATCAAAGCAGGATCGAGTCTGGTTTCCTGTTTCCACTGAATTAAAAATAAAAAAAAATAAAAAAAGAAGAGGAAAATAACAAACACAGCTACATTTTTTGTACATTCATGAGAAAGGTTTAATTGGCCAGTGGCATTAGGGTTTGGACTAGTTGCATAGCACTGACCAGTAATACACCCCTCTTTCCATTGAAAATGGATCAATCAATCACATTTCAACGTGTCAACAGGGGTTGCCCTGTCCTCTTGTATTTACATGAAGCCATTCACCCAGAGGCGATGAATATTCTCACAGCCATGTCTTCAAATGTGGACAAATCTGTGCATTCATTATTTTTCCACCAGAACTCAAACATGTGCCTTTGTTTCTGCAATCTGATGTGATTAAAAAAGATTGAATTAAAGGAGCAATTTGTAAGTTTTGCTATTGCTACATAGCTAGTGTTAGCATTAAAAGCTGTTCACTTACAAGTCAAGAAGAAAAGTTGCAAGTTCTGCATCAAACTTCATTCCTTTACTCGCCAAGAGCTCCAGCGGTGGGAAACAACTCTTCAAACACTTCTTTTCTTTTACTGAAGTTAGCATGCTAACGACGTAGCGCTGCTCAGAGGGCATATTATAACTTCTTGTCTTGTAAAATAATACAATACAAGAGGTTATAATACGTCCTCAGAGCAGTGCTACGTCTACAGGGCCGATTGGAGGCCACAGTGTGTCGCTATCAGAAGGTGATGAGAGTAAAGGAATGAAGTTTGATGCTGAAGTCGCAACATTTCTTGCAGATTTGTAAGCAAACAGCTGTTGCTTTGCTATGCTAATGTTGGCTTTGTAGCAATAGCAAAATTCACAACTAGCTCCTTTTTTAAAAATCCTGTAATCAATCATTTAACTGAAGATATAGGCAAATAGATGTACATGTTAGAGAAAGGAAAGTGAAAATCAGCTTTTATTTGCTAATTATTAAGTGTAAATTTCTGTTATTCAGTAATTTGGCAGTGGAGTGAAAGGACCTACAGTACACTGCAGACTGGAGTCTCTGCAAACAGTGACAGACAGAGATTAACCTTTGACAGCTGTCTGACATGAACTGAAGTCCACGCAGATCCATGTCAGACACACATCTGCTACATGAGAGGGGTATAAACTTCTGAAGATGTAAGGGTTACTGTACAAACAGTAATTGTCAACATACCACTTATTTAGTAATAAGATTGTTCTCAATTGGGTGACTTCAGAGGGGAAAACCTCAGACCCCCGTCTAGGTATATTCTATCTCTTACTTTATTTTCCTAAAGGGAAAGTGGCAATACAGGTAACGCCCTTCACAGAGGCCTGATCTCATTTCACAGTGAGTGTCAAACTGACACCATGCACTTGTCTTGCTGCACAGTCTAGCATTGTCAAGGAAGTCAGAAGTGCAGATTTTTCAATTGAGAGAAGTTATAAAATATGTATTTTGAAGTGTAAATCAGAAGTATGACATCCTGTCTGTTCAATCCGCCCTCGGTGCAGTGGGTGAATAATGAAGGCCCTCTTTCCTTCAGGTGAGTTCTGCTGCTCGAGTGGAGAGACGGGGGTTTGTAAATAAACAGTCAGTGCTGAGTGACTGCCTCTTGACTAACCTGAAAAATTAATGGAGGGAACATTTTTGATTATTTAATTTGTTGCTACTGATTAGAAAAACATCCCCCCCCAAAAAACTCTACAAATGACACCTGACAACGCCTCTGGAGGCTGAGCCTTTGTTTCTCTTTGCTGTCTTCAATTATACAAGAACCCCCCCCCACACACACTCCTACCATCGTCACTCACTGGCACAGTTTCAGCAGCCTTGATGAATATCCTCAAGCTATTTTGGTAATTTCATTTTCTTATTTATTTACGTAAAAGCAGATGCGCAGATATGATGCGTGGGTTTGAATGGCAGATGATAAAAAGGAAAACATTTTTCCCCCCAAAACCTGCGCAGTTTACAGAGTAAGTGTAGGGTGCAGGAGAGTGTAATAATGGGCATTTATCCAGGTGGCTCTCCACATCTCTGTGCACTTAAGAGGAGAGAGGAAACAAACTGCCAAAACACAGCTGCTATTTGAGAAACTACCTATTTGAATTTCCCAATAAGTTAAAGCAAAGATGCACCAGTGTTTGCATAGCTTGAAATTTACTTATGAAGAAATTAGATTGAAGTGTGACAGGTCCAACAGCCAAAGAAAAAAGCACAAATTCCTGCATTAATTTTAATAACTTTGGAATGGATAATGCTCTGGTGTGTCTACATATGGCGGCATGTTGTGAATAAGCAGTTTTTCTCTGCAACCAGTCTAAGCATTAAAAATGGAATGATGCCCCTGCGGTTCTTGTGGGGTCAGTCATTAAATGAGAGGGCAAGGTCACTGAGGAGGAAGGTAAAGGGGAGGTGTGGTAGAAAGATCCATGGTAAGCAGAGGCCCTATATGGACTTACTTTCACATCTGACCTCTGACTCCTGCTGGGAGAAGCTTATAGTAGAAGCACACCCCCACCTTAAGCTCATCATGATGCAGGAGTATATCACATACTCTTATAGATACCTGGGATGTCCGGAGGAAAAACAGATTTCGAATTGGTACCAAACAAGAAACCCCAGCCTCAGATAACATATGAGACCCTGAACAGAACTATATCAGATACCAGTGATGAATAAATATAAACCAGGCGCTGCTTTAGTAGAGGTATATTATTCACTTCGGGGGCGTTATCTAATACAGTGGACAGCCAGTGCGGAGAGTGGATTTGCAGTGTGACTCGGATGCTTCAGAGGACATCCCAGTCACATAGGAATGTGAAGAGGGATCCCAGTGGATATCATCCAAGCAGAATGTGGATTTGAAGCATGGAGTCGGGAGATGTTATCAGTGACTTTCCAACTATATCCAATACCCCTGATGAATAAATATGGACCTTGGGGTTCTTGGGAGACAGTGCCCTTTTCACAGAAGGGGTTTTATTCTGTACAAACCATGACAGGGACTCCAGTTGTTAGCAAAAACTAGTATAATTAGAATAAGTGTATTTTTCTACAAATTAGAAGAGAATTCCTATAGACCTGTTGGTTCAAGTGGCCACATCTGTAGGGCTGTAGCTACCATTGAGGACATGTAAAAATTTTATTGTTGCATGTTGGAGGGAGTTTATATATTTACTTACACAAAGTGGGTCTTTTTTGAACATGCTAAAATTTAAAGGCTTCATTTTGTCGGAATTAAGTGAACTTTTTGGTTTCTGGGCAAAAATGTTCTGTGGAGGATGGGGGTTTGGGTCTGACAGTCACAGGAGATTTTATTGTCAAGACTTCACAAAGAAATATTTTTGTTGTTGTATTTTATGATTCTTCAGCTTCACTTATTTCACTTGTCTGTCTGTGTTGTGGAAATGCAACACACCAACTGTATGTTATTTACAGTTCAACGAAGCTTAAGGAAATAGAGGTAATGAAGCGGCTGTGCCAGAGATTTGTGGAAAGATTTAAGTATATTTAAGAAAACAGTTTTTAGTTGAATATAATCTCACCTTGATGACTTTTGTTTTTAAACATTTTATTATCAATGGCTTAAAAGCATGCAAGTTGAAATTCACTCATTTTGGCGTTTTAAGCACAAAGTGTCTCATTCCTGCTCCAAAACACGACAGCATGAGGCCACAGTGATAATGAGACTCTTCCTGTTGCTGGACTCCATGCCTCATTGAAGTGTTTAACTGTGAAGGGCTGGTTTTCCTCTGTTGTATGGCTGATACCAAAAGCATTTGTTCGCTTTCACTTTTCAAAAATACTGTAATGCTGTAATTTTCAGAAGTAAAAGGTCACATCTAGCTAAAATTATTATTTTTTAAACAGGGCCATATTAGTGTTATAAACCAGCAACAATAAGAGATACATTTTGCCCCCATTACTGATTTTAATGAGCATAATCATTTTCATTTTCCTTTCTCTATTTTCAGCAATAATTGATGTGCAACCCTTGGGCTATTTTTCAAATAAAAGTTTTGCCTTTTACTGACTTTCTGACATCCCTCAGTAGATGGATAGATTATTGATTGTCGAAAGTTTGATTGCTGTTCCACTGCCACATAGATGTCCCACCTCTGATTTTAAACAGGTTACTGTCCAGCCAAGAGCCAGCTCCTCCCTATCCTGTTAACAGGAGAGGAAGTCAGCAGCTGCCTTGTCTGCCGAAAACATATGGATCACTTGAAAATTGATCTTCTGGGACAAAAACGGCCCCCAGCCATCTGTTTGATGAATTCGTCTAGAGGTCAAATGGAAAAAAAAAAAGTTCGGGTTGTGGAAGCATCTTTTCAAATTAGGTCAGTCAGGGGTTGAATCAGCTTTTTCAGCACTGGTATGAAACACTTAGAGTAGGAAATGGCCACTGTTTCATCCAATTTTTGGCTGTTACAACTGCTGCTCCCACTATAGAATTTCTAACTGTATTAGTCTTACTAAGTTTAATGGTAATCTACCCACATTTCACTCTTGAACAAAAAGTTGCACCGACAGCCTGATGGACCAGTGAACTGACATTTCCATCCCTTGAGCCATGCCGCAAGCATGGCAGCAAACTCCTATATTATTTAATACATTTCCTAGTGTTTGTAGTGAATGGATTTTTGGGATTATGACCTGGAGGATGATATGAAAGGGCCGCAGAGACATCCAGCATTGCATCAGGATACAGTATGTTGCATTGTGACCAGTACTGAGCTACATCTCCACACGCCAACTCTTTTTAAGGGGACATCAGCTGGAGAAATGAGGGTAGTAACTCCCTTTTGGGATGCCCAGGACGTTGATTAGTTGACATTTCCATAAGGCACAGACACCCTCACACATCAGCGCGGATATATTTTATGTACTTAAGGCAAACAGTTACTGAGAGAATGAATAAAACCTTAAGTCAAGCAATAAGGTACCATGAGCAAAATTGTTAGGGAATACTGAAATACCAGCAAAAGAAATATTTAATAGCAAAGAAACATTGAAAAGCCTTTCTTGACAGTTTTAAATAAACCAAATAGGCCTTTCATAAAATAAAACTTGATGTGGTTTATAGTGCCACAGTCATCCTTTATCACTCTATCATATATCAACCTGAGACTGCCGCCAGAGCCCCACTGGGAGCCAAGCCTTCCTCCTGGGAGAGGTGCACCTGCATCTTAACTTGTTCATCTTCATCAATCTTGAATGACAAAGCATCAAAACAAAACAGCACCCTACCTGTCAGAACCGCACACATGTATATTTTATCATCAACCTTTTGAACTGCATGACAGTGAGGACATTCTCGTGCTTTGATTTGGGATCGAGTTTGGTTTTAAATGTGGTTTTTGAGACTGAGAGTCCTCAGTACATCAGATCCTGGTGTAAACCCACACTGTTTTTTTTGGTATGTCCCTGCTGTATAAGAGAAGCTAACCCAGAGGCGACTCAAACAACCTGCCCTACTTTCATTAATAAGCATTTGTCACAAAATGACCCAGTGCCACACTCTGTAATGACTCTTGAGACACCACTTGCTGGTCTGGACCAGAGAGGCGGCAGGAACCGGGCAAGACAAAATTAAAATGGCAGTGGTCCGGGAAAGTAATAACCAGGGTGAAAGGACGGAACCACGGTTTGTTGTAGGTCATCAGTAGCTGGAGGTCCAGGTGGATGTCCTGCTATGGCTTCGGCTGTGGCTGCAGCAAAGGTGAATAGCCAATCGACCAGTCAACCATTGCTTTCCGGGGGGCTCCAGTACCACCTGCTCGATCATCTACTCCATGTTGGATATTCCCAGCTGCAGCCACCACCTGCCCACAAAGAGAAGCTGCTATACATAATAAATGAGGTAGCCCACAGTCACGCGTCCAAACTGGAATATCTCCACAGACCTGAAAGGCGCCGGATTTTATTCTCCAGGAGACTGTGTGCAGCCCAAAGTGAGTCTAGTCTAAAGAGCATTTGAATAGCTGCAAGTCAACCTGCTCCACACGTAGAAAACCTTAAGCTGTCAATCATATCTAGCACATTTAGAGATAGCTTTTCCCAGAAAGTACTAACTGAAAGGTGGAAGTTGTGGAAGCTGTTGCTTTTGACCTGGAAATAATGGATGTTTCCTGGTCTGACTATCCACAGCCAACTCTCATGTTTGAAATAACACAGATTACAACTGCTTGTTTAGTCCTAAATTGCAGTTTATTCTTCCTTTCCTGAATTAATAGTTGAAATTGCAGTGTCCTTTCACAAACCACAAAGTGTTACCATCCTCACGTGTGGTGTGTGATGCATTCAAGGATTAATTTAAGCTTTTTGATTGATCCACCCTCTGTCAAGCTGCCTCAAATTCCTCTGCATCAGCTAATGTGAGACTGTCCTCCTGTGAAAAACGAGCCACAGGTCGTTTGTGCAGCAGGTTATTATGACCCATAGTTACGCTTTGTTGTTAGACGACATCTAGCGGCTGTAGTAAGTATGACAAGCGCAAAGGGAAAAGTGTGGTGACGTGGTATATAGAGCGACAACTAACTCCGGGTTAGGAGGAGTTTGTTGTGAATGGATGGGTCAACAAAGTACAGGAATATGACACAGGAGAGTGGTGTTCGATTCCCATGTGAAAGCAGACGTTTTTTGTTGTTACTATTATCCTTGACCGTTCAACAAAGTTAACCATGTTTTAATTATTGTAACCGTGAAAACAGAGATCGTCTAATGTTGAAGAAGTACTTTTTTCAACCCACAATCTTTTCATAAACCTAACCAAGCCATGAATATTATTATAGTAACCATAGCGACAAAGGTAGTTAAGCTGCTCTCTGTACATCCACGTGTTTATTATTGTAACCATGATAACCAAGGTCCGTTACGCCTGCCACTGTAGGGACGCTATTTAAGGAGACACTCCTATGGGTCGTATCCGAGGTTTGAAAAAAATGACAAATGACCTATATGGTTGTTCAGGTTGGAGGACTTGTTGGCTAATGTTGTTTCTTACATTTCCCAGAATTCCTTGTGTCACTCTGTCCTCTCTTAATTATCCATTGGTTTACAGGTAGTGGGAATAACAAAGGCAAAAACCTCAGTAATGGCCAGAAAGGAATGATTGGGTACTCCTAGAGAACTTTTAAAAGAATTTTCTTTTTTTACCGTTTGTGAGTGTGACATCAAAACTAGACACCTGCTGTTCATGTTTAAGATCACAGATCTTTTTTGTTTTTTAGTTTTTTTTCTGCCATAGGACCCCAGCTGTGCAGGAAATGTCTCAATCTCAGATAAGAAAAATGTACAACAATAAAAATGGACCCAGGAATCTAAGGTTTTTTTTTGCTTCATGACATGCGAGTGAGAACGTGATGATTCCAGTTTTCCAGTTTTCAGCCGTCTAACATGAAATGTGTTTATCATCAGTCCTTCCTTTCTGCAGTTTATCATGCAACTGAGCTGTCAAATGCCGTATATGCTATTTGTTGCATAATAAAGTGGGAGTAGAATGGATGCATAGACATACAGTATACAGATGTTGCATCCATTCCTGGCACCAGAAGCTCAGCTTGTGGCCTGTTCTGCTGTGATAAAGGAGATAAAGATACAGACCAGCGACACAAAGACTCACAGTTCTGGCTTGAGCGCAAAGATTAACACATGAACACACACACACACACACACACACACACACACACACACACACACACACACACACACAACCTCAACCGTCTTTACAAAAGCAGCACGAAATCCTGACTCACACATCTAAACATCATCTGACAGTCTCTCCTGCTCTGGTATGGAGAAATGCTGAAAACGAATTTCTGGTGTCAATAAATTATTTATTTATTTGCACCACAGTGATGCCATTGAGCGTTGTCATAGAAAATGTGAGCTTTATCTGAAACCTCATCATGCCTGAACAGTTCCACTCTTGATAAAAACCTCTTTGAGGTCCTGATACTATTTTGAGAGGTGATTTAAAATGTTAATGGTGTTTGAATTTTGGTTTTGACGGCAGAATAGAATGAGGAAGACCAAAAGAAACCAGAGGTCCTTTGTTCTCCACCTTGACAGCTTTATGTTTATTTGATGAAGCTGAGCTGAAATAGAGAAAAAAGAGGCTCTGAAGCTGAGCTGGACATCCAGAATAGGTGAGTTGATCTCCATGACCATGTAATAAAATATAGTGGAGACAAGGCTCATAGTAAATACAGCAGCCCCATTCACATTACAGGTTAATAGACCTTCTGACACCTCCATAGTTCATGACGATAGTTTACTGAAAAAAATAATGCTCAGTTTATACGTACTATTAATAGGATAAAGGCTGTACAAGTACATTAATTTAAATGCACATGTAGGAAACATTATATTTTTTATGGACAATGTTTGAAGCCAATGAAATAATTCCAGAGACAATGCAGATGTTTTGAAGACTTTAGGCAGTAAATGCTGATAAATTAATAATTAGTCACTCCACTCTGGATTTAGCCTTGTAGCTTCCCACCTTCAACTGTATTTTTCAATACTGTAACACTGTAAAACCTTTTCTACAGCATTGTTAAAAACCTGAGTGACTAAAAACATTTGGCAATATGCTATACATTTGGAGCCAATTAATCAAAATTGTTAAAATTTGAGTTATTAGTTTGAACTTTTACAATTTCAGCACTTTATCAACAATAACAGAACATTTTAATTACAAAATAATTACTGTAATTGACTGATTTAGAATTGAAATATAATGATGAGTTTTATTTCAATGGGCACAAAACAGTTAGGATCATGCGCCTTTGATGGATTTCATGCTAATATCATAATTATTAATCAGGCATGTGTTTATGATACTTAGCTATATAGTTTTAGTGTTTTACCTGCAGGAATTTGCTGTTATAGAAGTGTTTTTCTATAGGTAGTGTGGTGTTTGAAATAATATTGAAACTTTTTTTAAATTTTATTTTGTATCAGAATACACTTCTGATTTCTTTGGTGTCCCACAAGGACATTAAGGGGTGTGTGTAACTTTTCAAAAAAGCAACCTCTGTTCAACTCCTACAGTGGATGTTTCTTTAATGAGCTCTTCCAAAAAAAAAACCCTATATACAAGAATATGTCCAACTGTACTTTTTAACAAGGAACAGACAAAGAGTGATATTGGTGAGGCTACAAAGGACCCCCCCCCCCCGGAAAAAGAAAAAACAAAAATTGAAATCATCCTTCACTCAGATGGCCCAGATTCAAGCACCCATGAAAGCAAAGCGACCTGCTGGAGTGTCCTTGAGCAGGAGACTAAATCCCTAGGAGCGATCAATGAGTTGGGTTCTGTAGGGTCTCATCTCTGTGGAAAAACAACCATTTAAAAGATTAATTTACCCCTCAGGGCATCACGGTATCAAACGAACAAACTTACATTCTTAAGTAAAAAGCTCTAAGTTATCTGAAACTTTCTAATGCAGTCTCAACAGAAACTCAATATCATGAGCTTCACAAAAGTAGGTATTTTAGTGCTATGTTTTCCTGCTATTTTGTCCACCACTTGCAGAGTTTGGTGCCATCAATCTTTTTTTCTCTTCTGTACTAGATGCCACAACATCTTTTCAAAGGACTGCTTTGTCTTGCTGGGGTGAAAATTGTTCATGTGTTGTATCGATGTGGGAAAACACTACCTGGCTATTTCATTGTCATTCTGTCATTCAATTGGAAAAACATGTTTGAACTGAAAGGATGACCTCCTGTCATGTCTGTCACTCACAGTTAGACCCTGTGTCCACCAGGAACCACAGAGCTCCTATTGTTGTTTTCAAAAGAGAGGAAGCACTCTATCATATCTCTTGTAATGCCGAGGGACTTCTGCAAAGTGCCAATATTTTGTAGGTAGGAGCCACAGAACCTAATTTCTCCTATACATTTGCTAAGGGCTGGCATCTCAACTGCACTGCAGAAGTCGGACATTCACAGATGGTATGTTGTATTTACAGCCTCTATGCATTATGGTGGACCAACTTGGAAAAACATAGATGCTATTGAGTTTCCCCGGCACAAATCATGTTTTATTTTCAGTCTAGTTTTAAAATGTGTTGTATTTGAAATAATAAAAAATCATTTTTTTTTATTTTGTATCTGAATAAGCTGATTTGATTCTTTCTTGTCCCACACGGACATTAAAAGGTGTGTCTAACTTCTTTTTTCCTGCATCTCTGTTCAACCCCTACGGCAGATGTTTCTTTAATGAGCTCTTCCAAAAATCCCCGAAGATATTTTTATACCAAGGGACAGAGAAAGAGGCAGACTGGTGAGGCCACAAAGAAACAACCAAAAAAAAAAAAAAAAAACACTTGGAAGTCACACACTCACAGATGGTAGGTCATATTTACAGCCTCTGTGCATTAACAGTGGTCCAACTTGGAAAAACCAATTGAAAAACATGGATGCCCTTGAGTTTTCCCCCGGAAAATGTTACAGTTTCCATTAGCAGTGGCTAGTATTCATGCAGTTATTCCACCTGGCCAAAACTATATTCCCAAAGAAAAGTCCTCATAAACATTCACATTGTCAGCTGCTCCTCTGTGCTGATGTATCTTATGTCTTATTTACTCTGGATATATATACTGTGTCTACTGGATAATTTAAGGCACAGTTCAAATACAAGATTTTCCCAAAATATCTGCAACTAAATGACACAAAAGTTAGAACTGAAAACTACATTTCTTATGTCACGAGTTCTTTTGTAGAACGGTGCAATAACACATTTGCATTATAAAGCTGCAAAAAAATTATTTCTGCCAGGACGGCTTAGTAATTGTCGCCATTTTGACTTCTTGTAGGGGCCAGAGAAAAGACTGACTGAAACCTAACACAAATACAGCCTCCATAATGGGCTCTCATTAACTGTTAAATAGAACCAATTAAGAGAACAAAATGAAGAACAAAATGGTCTAAAATTTTGTCATCAGCTGAGAATAACAGCTTACATTATGTTTATTTGCAGACAAAGAGGAAAGGTGAAGAGTGGCAAGTTTCTCTTTCATTTTAGTCAGTTAAAGAAATGAACAAATCTGAAGATGTTGCTTTTACACTTATTAGAATAACAGCAGAGAGAAAAACAACAATATTGTCAATATTACAATTTGTTATTTAGTGATTTTGTCCAAAGGGGCATTTAAGCCAAAAAGGTGAAAGGGAAAGCAGCTTTAGCTACTTTAGCCTGTGTGCATCTGTCCCTGTGTTTAGCTTAGTTTAAATGATCTCTAAATTCTATTCTAAAACTGCAGTGAATACAACTTGCACAAAATGATCGCTCTTGAAACAAAACTCCAGATTTTGGCTGGTTAACAATTTGCATTTCAAATGTCTGATATTTGAGCTTTCGAGTCTCTCGAATACTGTTTCTGCTATTTTTACATGACATGTAAATGCATGTAAATAAATAGAGTCATGGAGTTTCCCTTCTCGGATTCCCGACTTGATTGTCATTTCCACGGATTTTGTTTCTCAGTAGGAAGTTTGACATTTTGATAACATATTCATTATTTTGCACACATTCAAGAGCCTGATTTTGTTGCAACAATACAGATGGTGGCGATACAATAAATAGCTTGCTGTGTGTGATGATTGAAATTTACTCATATCATAATATATAGAATATACAACAACACTTCAAGGTCATTTTTACATTAAATAAAATGCATGTACAGGGTTGTACAAAACAAAAGAAAGAAAAACAGTTGAGAACTTGGTAGTAGAGAATGGTAGGCTACTATAGCTTAGTATTCAGCGGCAGCGCTGATAATGTTGGTAGCTAACCCCTACAGGAATGATTGATTCACATGGCAAGCAGTGCATCCAGAGCATGTCTCTCCCCATAGCCAGATTTATGATGGTGCAAAAATGTGTAGAGGTCACCAAAAAAAAAAAAAAAGCACAAAACACAACAACACTGAATTTAATAAGTGGAGCTGGAGCTGCATAAACTCTCTACAAACATGAAACCGTTGGAGAAAAGTGTAATTTTTTCCCATGTCTTTGTCTGTGCAGCCGGTTGTGCTGGTTGGGAGCGAGACATATCAGCGGCTCACTGCTAGTTCAGAGATATGTAATTACTGAGCACATAAGAGATGGTAATTGTCCTTCTTAAGGAAATATAACTTATGAAGAAAATGGGGCAGTCTTGTAGGCAACTGGGTCACTCTATCATAACAAACATCTGAACTATCCTGGCAACAGAGTCTTTATTTAGAGCATCCAGTGTTACCACTCAGCATCATCTGACTGTTTGCTGCTGTTTACATTTGAGTCGATTTGAATACGTTTGCAACTAGAGAGACTGAGCTGTTCATATTGGATGATTATGCAGTACATAGTTCAAATCAAAGTACCAAGGCTGTGTTCATGTTGCAGTAGAGCGGTTTAGAGGATGAGGGGTGTGGCATCCTGTGTGAAACCACCAGCAGTCATCTTAGGCTTCAACATTTTTCCTTTTCCTGAACCATAAACAAGCAGCTTTAGTCTTGCATGGCTGTTGTAGAGATGATGATTTAAAAACTGTTTTGTAGTAACTTAAAAAAAAAAAATTGTTAAAACCGATGTGGGCTTTTGCAGTATTGTTCAATATCAATACTGTGTTTGTTGCGTAGGAGGATACTATCATAATCAGCTCGGAGGGCATGGCACATAAAGTGAGAGACACAAAAAGATGTGTTCAAAATAACTGTTTTATTTACAAAACATAAACCAACATGCAAAAAGAGATTGGAGGTGGAGATCAGTGAACTCAGGGAATCATAGAAGAAACCAAATGCACTACACTGGTGAGACGCTCTCGGAATGGAAACCGGTTTTAACGGCACCTTAAGGCAGCAAGAGCAAACCACCAGGTACGCCCAAGCACGGCCAGAGAGCCATCACGGTACTCGGCAATAACTGGCTTTCATTAGCTCCATAACTCAACTCCTCTACCTCATCTTGAATGGAATTTTCCTGTGGACAAGAAGATGATTTCTTTATTTATTTTCTATAAATTTGGAAATCTGGAAAATGAGGGTCTATTGGTGCTCCAAGGCGTAGCTCTTAAATTTATACCAAATACTGTAAATTAGATTTTCATGTTACTGTATTATTTTAAAATCTCCTACAGTGATGAATTAATTACATCACTTACCGGGGCACTTAAAACCCTGCGGCATATGTACAATATAACCCATATATTACCCCCTCAAGGGTACGCCCACGTTTTAAAATGTGCCATCGTTGCGCCGTTTACAGATATGTGTTGGGTAATTCTTTGGTTAGTGAGTTACAAGGAAAACAAATTTCATTTCATTCTGCTGGAGGGAAAAATTAGGATACGGTACATGCTTAATGTGAGAAAGAAACAGAATAGTGAGCAAGCTTCATTCATTCAGCAGACCCCACAGCAAGGGCGAGGAAGCCAAACAGTGAATAATTCAGTTTCATACACAACAACAGCAACCCTGACACTATTAACATTGTCCTGCTTGTAAACCGATAAGCTGTTAGTATTTATTTATTCTCCTTTTTCACTTTTTACCTGAAGCATAGTCATGAACCTGTCTCATTCTGCATTAATGATCCCACAGATCCATAAATAATACCCATTGCCTTTACTTGTAAGTGAATTTTGTATGATACCCCAGTTGTAAATCCTCTAATCACATCACAGCACGTCACATCACATCAGCACGTTCATCCTTAAATGCCACTTCTGTGTGACCACAGCGGGACAGCTAGCCACGCTGGCAGCTTTAAAGTGCACCCAGAGGTAATTTGTTTAAAAACTTTCAAACCTCAAATTCCCAGAAGTCATGTAATTTGATATCAGCAAACCGCACACAGTGCACTCATGTTGACTCCTGTAATCACTCTTACAGTAAAAAAGAGAATAGAGAGGAAAAGGACTCCAGCTAGATGGAACCAATTAAGCGCCTATACCTGATAAAAAACATTTTCATTTGAGCAAACGGGGCAAATTTACAGGGTCTCATTTAGTGGGGATGGGGATGCATTTAGACCCACTGAGGCTCATAAGAAAATAGCGAATAGCAAAAATAGTGGATTAAGCACCTAAAGCACTGAACCGATATATATTTTTACTGGTTTAATATTATTTTATTTTACATTAAAAAAAAAAAAATTTGCCTAGTGCACCTTTAAGTAAGACGTTATAGTCAATTTGATTTATCACTATGTAAACTACATCTCAAAATATGCTGATCAAACCACTTAAGAGTAACGGCAAAGTGATTTATGTACAGTGTAAGCTAGCCATCTTTGCACACTGCTAAATTAATTATCCTCTCTTGATTGTACAATAAAGAGAAAATTGAAACCAGCGCCAAAAAAGTACGGCATGATTCATCACCCAAATGTCTTTTTTTTTTTAAAGTACTAGGAGAAATGCATTAGCTACGGGGCTGCAAGATAAAATCCCTTTCAAATTTATTGAAACGTCGAGCTGCTGGAACTGGATGGCTAAGTGCAGCGCTTGCACTGATGTGACAGTTAATTCATATGGTTTATACAGTATATTAAATGTTGGGCGTGCATTGTGCGTTGGATGTTTAACAGTGGGAAGCCTGTGTGCTGCACTCTGATATTAACATGCAGAAGTGAAGTGGAGGTCAACTCAACCTGCTGATTTTATGTTTTGGGACCAAACAACACAGACCATATTGACTTTATGGTTTCTGACTTGTATTCTCAATGCTCTCATACACACACAAAGAAATCTGGCCTCATTTCTGAGAAGTTTATAATATATTTATTCTGTTTCTTCTTCTTTTTATCCCCTGTTTTATTATCCATTATCTTGTTTAAAAAAAAAAAAAAAGAATTTCATCTTTTGTTTCCTTTAAAACAGTTCTTGACAAATCTGTTTAAAGTGTTTGGGGAATGGATTTGACCTAATTTGCTCTGCAGGCTGCGTTTAGCTCTTGAAATTAGAGTGTTAACAATTCATTGAAGGATAATTGTGCATAAGGATAAACTCAATTGCAAAATTACATCCATCATTCACCTGAATGCCTGGTTCAGCTCCGATAACAAATCAAGCTTTGACTGTTGTTCACAATTTCCGACAAAAACCATTAAGTAGAGTTTTAAGTTTATTCAGGTCAAGAGCCAGGTCATTGCTGTGTAAAAAGTGTTAAGCATGGATGACCTGCAGCAGCCTGTAATACCTGTAAGCAGCTTTAAAAAGACGAAGTGAAAAATGGAGAGGGTGGATCAGGGCAGTTCTGATAGATTTGTCACAGCTGAAGCAGGATTCTTTTGCCTAAAGGTCAAGTTGCCAAGAAGAAGAAGATGCATTCACTGTAAACCCATATAGTAAATCCAAGTGTTCGTGGAAATTTTTGAGCTTGAGTTGTGAATGTATTCACATACTGTATGTACTGAACTAACATATTATATATTGTATTTCTAGTAAAAAAGTGACTGATTCTTTGTTGGTCCGTCTGGGCTTTTGTCAAGAGCAACAGCCAATGACTGACATTTATATGAGGCTTTGTGCAAAACTAGCAACATTAAAAGCCACTGAGAGGCTGCTACTGTGCAAGATGTAGTTATGATGTGGGCTTCCTATAAAGCACAGATTTTCTTCATCAAAGTCGTGCAACAAAGAAAGGGTACAAAACCAAAACCATAGGCTAATTGCTAAACCTGTATCAATGTCTCTAAAAGCAGCTGGACCTGAAGCTGATCACATGGGTCTTATATCTCATTGGTTAAACATCTGAAGATGAAGATAAATATAAAAAACTTTTTCGTTAGGTGGAAAAAAAGATTTGTTGAAAGAATTGTCTATATACCTCAAGGTAAGGTGCTGAAAAAGATGAAGCTTACAGGGAAGCAGTGTCTGGATAAAAAAGACAAATGTTGGTGTCAATATTTGGTCTATTAGTTTAATAGATTAGTTTAAAGGTCCCATATTGTATAAAGGTAGATGTCCATGTGTTGTTTGATTATAAAGCAGGTCTAGGTTCTATATTAAAACTGAAAGTATCAAAGCCTCAGTCCACAGAGAAATGCACACAGCCTGTATTCAGAACCTGAGCCTTAAAATAAGCCATCAGGGGGCGTCGCGCAGCGCAGTGGGTTACGCAGGCGCCCCATATATAGAGGCTACAGTCCTCGCTGCAGCTTCCCCCTCTCTCTGCCTCCCCATTTCCTGTCTCTCTACTGTCCTGTCCATTAAAGGCACAAAAAGCCCAAAAAATAACTTTGAAAAAAAATTAAATTAAAAAAAATAAGCCGTCAGGACTTCTGTAACTTCGTAATGTCACAACTAATCAGTCATCACTCTCGGCCATGTCTCTGAGTGTTTACCTAAAATCTGCTATATTTTTATTCGGTCACTCAGAAAACAGTGAGCCAATCTCTTCTGATTGGCTCACTGACCTGTCAGAGAAGCCTAATAGGTTTTTGGTTCTTAAAACCACAGATATATCTTCTCATGGATCAACACTTCAAATGATTCACAACAAAAGTGTAAAATATGGAAACTTTAAATTGATTTTCACCACCTTCGACCTTGAGGGTGGTGGCAGCTTCATAAAACTTATTTGAGTTTGTACTGAAGTGTAGCTCAGCCTACGATGTCTAAAAATACCTGCTCATTGAAAAAAAGAATAATTGAGCTTTGATCTCAAGTGGATAAAGAATATATATAATACATGATAAATTATCCTTATCAGATGGGCACAACTGTGCACAATTATACGCCAATTCCATTCAATCTTTTCATCAGTAATAAGTCATAAGCAACTGGCTCACAAAGTTCCATCTAATTTTCTTCCCTGACAAATAGCCTGCTGTGCAGAATAAAAAAAAAAGAAAAGAAAAAGGCTTTAAAGGTGGATATGGATTCTGCGCTGTAGCTCTAAAAATGACAGCCTGCTCTAAAATGAAAGCTTATTCGTCTCTTGACACTTTAATGCTCGTCTGAAACAAGTCTGTCATAAACCCCCTGTGTGAAATAAAATGAGAAGCAACTGAAATCGCAATGTAAACCCCAAAGAATTATATGGCGGATGCAAGTTTCACCTCTGCTTATATCCCAGAGAGAGAGAGAGAGAGAGAGAGAGAGAGAGAGAGAGAGAGCCGGTGAATGTAATATCGAAATATGAGAAAACTGCAGCAAAGTCGAGCAAAGTCTTTCTTTGTTGTTGTTTAAGGGTCAAGCATCAGGTTTAAAGTTAATATACTCATAAAAACTATTCAGTAATATACAGTCCACTTCTCTACTAACATGACTTTTCAGTTTTATTCTTTAGTGGTGCTGTGGATGTCAGTAAAGTTACACTGCAGACCATTTCTCAATCTCTGCTATGATAGTAAAAAAAAAAAAAGAAAAAGGAAACTGATATTTCTAATAAGCTGAATGCACAAAATGTTAAGCTGATTTCATGTTTGTGACATTCCAACCACTGCCCATTGTAATGACAAACACAGACTGAACTGGCTGCATAATGTTGCATTTTTGAATTAAGCTTTCTATTTGGATCCAAAAGTAGGACTCAGTTGATTGAGCAGTGAAACAAAAGGCAGTTGATTGTAGACTTTAGGAATGATGGTTTGAAGCTGGAGCTGGAGAGCAGGATGAGGATTGTGCCAGGCTGGAAGACAAACACAGAGCTGGCTGGATGCTGGAATCCCAGGCTGGGGGGTGGGGGTTTGAAGACACGATGAGGAGCTGAATGTGGCAGGGTCTTCAAACCCAGGCAGGTTAGGGTGAACCTGGAGCGAAGGCAAAGAATAGTCAGGCTGGAGTCAAAAGCAGCACGAGGAAACATGAGTGGCATGAAGTGCAGGTGTGCAGGTGGTTTGGAGAGAGTGGGAGTCTGGAAGGCCACGCCTAGCAAAACACACACACACACACACACACACACACACACAAAGAAACAAACTGAGGACAAACAGGAAACACGAGGAAGAGGAAAACAGCAGGAACTCCGGGGAGTGAGGGAGAGGCATAGAAATAGTTGAACTGTCACTAAAGGGCGCTTATACTTCATTCACTGGCACATGCACAGTATGACAAGTTTCTGTGCTTGTCAGTGACTTTGACAGAAGCAAACCAGCTATTTAAATCTATAGAACAAGCCAAGCCACTTGAACATTTGGTTCAGGTTAGGGGAGGTACTAAAATAAACGTTTTAGCTATGGTGGGAGGTTTCATGGCGTCGGTGTTGTTTTAGTTAGATCTTTGTTGCAGTTGTGTTTCATTTCTGTTTCAAATGCCTTTTTTTCCTGCATCCAAATGTTTGGTGTTATTGTTGAGTTTGGTGCTTCACAGTACAAGGAGAATTAAATGTCTTAAATATTAAAGTAAGACTCTTCAACCACTTTCGAGAAATTTAAAGCGAGATAACTACTTTAATTTCCCTCGATAAATAACTTATAAAAGTAAATTAAAAGTGTAAATAAGCGTGCTAAATCCAATCTAGCCCCATCTTCAGTTTTATTCATGTTTTAAGTTGTGATTCATTTAATTTCCTAAACATTAAACTGACAACAGTCTGTGCTGTGAAGGTAAGGAAATTGTTTTCAAGTGTGATATTCCCAACTGTACGCCCACTCATACAGAAACTGATCTGTCTAGAAAATCTGAACAAACTGCGTTTTAAAAAGATTCATTTGAATTGTTGTTTGGACGTGGTTTTATTTGTGCGACTTTAAATCAGGATCCTGCAACACAACCCTAATTTTCAATTTCTTAGTTATGTAAAATGATGGTCATCGGAAGTGGGAGGATTTTGATCCCAGGGCTCACTGGGAAGTGACTCTGAACCACGTGAGGTCACAGCGCGAGAGAGAACAATAGGAAATAAGATACTTTTATGTCATCTATATCGAAACTAATGGGGTGGATAATTTCAGACTGGCAGGTAATGTGGTATCGAAGCTGAAATTCAAGAGTTCTTCTAAATTCTTGAGATGAATGACCAGAAGCTCATCACAGTCCCTGCCTGTTAACTGATGTGAGCTGTGGGTAAAAGCTCCATCTTTCAATTCCTCACATAATGAAATAAAAGCAAACACGGCAACATGTGTTCATAATGTTCATTCAGACTGCAAGTAATGAAAGTTTTTATAAAATTGTACATAAGCTGGTTCCCTCATTTACACTGTGAAGAAAGATGTGCCAGTATGTTCTTCTATTATTCCAAGTTTAGTTATCATATCGGGTGTCACTTCTTGCTTACAGTGGACACCACACTCTGTGAGCAGACTTCTAAATAGGATATTTGACTGGGAGGCAGCCACAGCAGCTGTCAGTCAGTTTCCTGCAGTCTCTCCTCACGGCCTCGATGTGCCTCGGCGGAGCAACAGGCTTATTGCGGCATTTTACATGCTGCTTTCAATTAAAGTCATCCTCATCAAATGTGGTCTGTTGAATTCTTCCTCCTCAATATCACGGTGCCTGGAAGAGCTTGTGTTTAAAAACAGACCGCCCCTGCTAAGCTGTGCCAGTTTTTTCTGCACGTGTATTTCTTTTCTGTGTAATGGGTAACAAGAGCAAAAAGTTACTAAGTATAATATCTGCTTAGCAAAAGAGAAACGTATCCTCGAAATTAAACAGCTCCCTGATAGTGGCTGCATTTGATAATATGCTAAAATATTTAAATTATTCTCACAAGTCATCTAATTCTGTTTGAAATACTGTGTTTTAAATTTCGTTCTCACACTACGCTGCAGCCTCGAAAGCTGAAAGTCTTGATTACGAAAAACTGCATTAACAAAGGAAATAGCTGCAACAAAGAAGGCTCATGTGGCTGAGTTTGCCCATTTTTGTAATTTCTACTGTCAAATTAAATAAAGGTCATACAGTGGGAAGCAAATGGAAGTCTGCCAGTGTAAATAAAGCAGCCACTATTCTTGCGGACACAAAAAGCCAACCATGTTAAGAGAAAAGTTGAGTTACCTTTTTAGCAAGAGGAAGTATTTTTTTCCACAGACTGAATTTCTGTTCCTTGTGTTACCCTTCCGGCATCAGTAGTGTAGTATAGTTCATATCAAAAAGAAAGCCGGTCAAAAAGCCAATAAATGCCCAATACGCCCTACTGTTGATGATTATTCAGAAGGAGGAGAAGTCAAAGTTTTCAAAGGAAAAAAATGATTGGAACTTAGTCTTCTCACAGTAGTATGAGTCTTTATTGCTTTCCTAGAAATACTGACTGGATGCATTTGTTACGACTTTATTTTTTAACCTAGTGTTGGCTCTGGGAGAAAACGCTCATTATAAACTTAAACTGATGATGGTCACGACCCCTTTACTGCAGCACTCTTCAAAAAAATCCACATTTTAATCCAAGGAATCAGGCTGAAGTTTTGGAAATGAAGTGTAAAAACAACTTCAACATGTGGACCCGGTGTGGTTTCACAGAACAGAGCAGTTCACTCTCCGCATGTTAAATCTGTAAAGAAAAACAGTGGCAATGTGCTGATTTATTGGGAGACAAACACATTTGACAGGTAAGCTAATGATTCAAGAGAGGGTGATTCTAATTCTGGGTCCATATGGATCCAGCGGCCTGCTGGTTTACATTCCAGCCATAATCAGAGACTGATTTACACCAGGGGTGCAAGGTGAATGTAATTATCTGTAATCAGCTACCTGGTAGGGTAGAAAATTAGCAGAAAGCAAAGCACTGCTCATGGTGTGATCTATTACATGCCATTTATTGTGCCGCTTATTGGATAATACCTAGATATGATTTATTCCATTTACAGAAACCACTACCATAAATACATCAGATGTGGGAGTTGTTTGCAATTACTCTAATTTGTTTTTTAGGTATCCTGTAACTATCTGATTGGCTTAAGATACAAAATGGCCAAGTGTAAATGAGATCCAAATCATGCACGGTTAAATTCAGTCCATTTAGACACCAGAACAACAAAGAGTTGTCAACATCAGTCACACTGACTCCATGTAGGTACTTTACAAAACTGCTTTAGTGACTTGTCATCCTGAAGCAGCTGAAAAATGAAGTCAACACAGAAGTAACAAAAAACTGCAGTTCCTCGAATGGCCACTTGAGACAGGCTCCAAAAGCGATTCAATCCTCATTGACTCCCCTGTTAAAGTGACCAACGTGTTTACAGCCTGGTACAGAAAACAGTTTTTGTCTCTTTGGCTAATTTCCTCCTTCATGACAACTGTATGGGGAGTTGATTTTCATATAACTCACCCTTTTATTTTATTAAGGCTTAAAGTTCTGCATAATTGAGAGCATGGCCACTTTGAGTGACAGGTGGGGGAGCGTAATCTTCCCATAAACCGGCATGCACTGAAGTCTCAGCTTTACCAACGCCTTTGCCCATATTTGGATTAGGCACGAGTCAGGCGGAGTCAGACATTGCCAAGATGGTGATGGTGAAGCAGCTCACTCTTAGGTTCAAAACCGCTCTTCAGAAACCTATGGGTGACGTCACGGAGGCTGCGTCCATCTTTATATACAGTCTAAGGTGTGACTGCATCCTGTTGCTGAACTTTCCTTTTCTCTCTATTTTCCTTGCTGGTTTGAGGCAGTGGTGTCTGATTTGGTGAATTCAAACCTTAAATTTGGTTTTGGTGAAAACATTTTTTTGTGGTGAATTTGCTCAGAACTCCTAATACAGGTAGCTATGTAGCAAACACACTATCATGCACAAGGCAAATGTTGCTGGGCCCATCTCACACAGTTGTTTGAGTATTCAGCGACCAAACTAGTGCTCCCACAACTTTACAGTTTGTGAATTTTGCACCCTGAAAAAAAAGATAACAGACAAGATAATCCAATAGTCATACTTCTAGTTGTCAAAATGATACCTTCACATACATGCCATATTCACCCAGGTGAACAAAGGAGGAAGAATGATTCAAAGTCTATTTTGGATGACTTAGGGGCAGATGCAATAGTTGGACTTCATTCTTGTAGCAGACAGACAATTAGTCATAGTTCATTCGTAATCGCTCTTTAATAGCGTTTGAGGTTTCAAGAGTCATGAAAATCACCCCACACACAAATGACCACATCAAGCATCAATTCAAGGAGTAAAAAAAGGAGCAGAGTGTGTGGTTTTTGCGCAGTGAGTGGTCTGAAAATCTGAAGTGGCTGCTACTTGCAACTACTATTATTAAGGTTTGCTGGTTGAAGGCATACAACAGGTGCTGGAGCTGAAAAGTGTGATGGTCTCTGAGCACGGTGAAGGGCAGGAGGTGGCCTAAACTCAACATCATGTAATGGAAGGGTAAAAAAGTCTAACTGCTTTTACTGTCACAGCAAACTAGTTGCTGAGAAAAGGTTACTTTAAGTCCATGCTCCTATATTTTTTTAAAGGGTCTCAAATAGTTTGGGACTTTGAGAAACCTTTCCTGTTAATGCATCCGAGCATTCATCATCTACACTCATCATCGCTTGAAGAGGTGCAGTATGGCTGCACAAAGAACAAAAAAATAGTGTGGTGTGAATACATATAATACTAATGGAAAGATACAAATAGATGTCATGACCAGCGTGTACGCCACAGAAAATATTAAATAAGCTCATTTCATCTACAAAACAAACTAAAATGTCAACTCAGCATCAGCGTGGGTGGGGAGCGATCTTTTTCAGCAGAAATAAAATGCAGCACTTACATCTTTTGTTGACAGTAGCAGAAATAAGAAATGACCTGGAGACGATAATGGTTTTTCTAAATCCAAATGCAAAAGAAATATTCACACGAACAGGCACTAAAAGTTGTGTAACTTAACAAATCTGGCGACCCTGAAGGTCTCTTTAGCATTCTTTGGCGTATGAGCTGCAGTTAGACATGTACGACGAAGGGGTCGGGGGCAGCGAGTGTCTATCAGCAGCTTCTCAGCAACTGGAGCACACAGCTATGGTTAACCCCGTTTGGGAACATAGAAACAACATACAAAGTTGAGTAGGCGGTATTGCATTTGGCTATTTCCTGGAGGGAAAAGTATCAGTTGAAAAGATGAAGTTCATTCATTTTTGAGTTGAAAACACTTTTACCTCAGTGAAAAGTATGCAGTTAGATTTGTTGCTGTATTTTGTGCTGAGAAAATGATTGGCTGAAATCTCCAGGACCCCCCACACTCACGCCACAAGAACAGCTTTTTCCTGACTGCATCAACAAGGCCAGAGACCCCCAGTGACACTGACTGCCCCCCCTCACCCCACCTGACTCACTTTCTTGGGTTACTATTTGTACATTTCTCATATATATTCTTGTATTCTTGTCTTATTTTTATAATAATTTTTCACATTTATTTCTATTTCTATTTAAGCTACCTGAGTTGCTTACTTGCTTTATCTTTCCTTATATATTTGTATGTCTTCTATATGTTTTCTACTTACTTTCTACTTCTATTGTTTATTATTATGCACCATACACCAAAGCAAATTCCTTGTATGTGAAAACCTGCCTGACAATAAACCTGATTCTGATTCAGAGACAAGAAGGACTGGAGAAAATTTTTAGTAAAGACCTGGATAAGCATTTATAAATAGTGTGTACTGTATGGCATTTACCACGCCAACTATATTTTTGAAAAAACATGCAATAAAAATGTGTGCACCTCACGCCTTCTTCAGTCTGAGTACATGCTGTTTTCTATGGAGAGGTTAGTGTTAAGTACTGAGGTGGAAATGCTTTAAGTGAATAATGGAATCTAATAACGTTGTTTACACAAAGGTTTATAATAAAATGGCAATGTTAGGCACACTTCTAGGTGTTTTTCTCTTTTCACATCAGAGGCACCATTTTAATCTCTGTGTTTTTGTATTATATCCATTTTTTGGTGAAGCAGTTTGTGGGGTGTGTTTGGATACGAGCACTAAGTTATTATTCATTCATTACATTTGTGATGTTTTATGATAATTGAGATGTCACTGCTGGTGACGGTTTACAGGTGCGCGTGATGAATTTTTGATAGTATGGGCGCTTTAAACAGATACAACTACTGTGTGCATGCCAGCTGTAGCTCGGGTGATGAAGGCGGTCAGCTATTAATCGCAGGGTTGGTGGTTTGATCACGTCAGTTTATATCAGCTTGTTTGAGTAGAGAGACAAAGTGGCCAAATGGCCCGACTGTTAAGAGAATAAGAGAAAACGATCATTTACTTTTTTAGTGTGTAAACATGTACACATATCAGCCAAATTAAAAACAATCGGCTAATGTAAATCATGATAATAGATTTACTCATGCTTTTTTGGCATGAGAACCTTAATTCCATGCATTTGAAAATCGCATGTATGAGGGGTGCAACAGGTCATTGCTCAGCAATCCGGTCAAATCTCCCCCACGTACAGTATATTACGGCCATTTTGGATAATGGGCAGTAAAAATGGGGACTTTTCCTGAGGAAGGGCAGGGATCAGGTGCAGTACACGAGCCACCAGTCGCCCGTTCCTCAAGTTACACAAGGGTCACAGGTGAAGCAGGGAACGTCCACAAGCTCGCACCTTGCTATCATTAGAACCAGATGAGTCTCTCTGGGCCAATATCAGGCAGACAGCCGAGACAGAGCTCTGACCCTTTCTCTGTGGTGACTAATGGTTCAGACGCTGCTCACTACATCTCCTGGGCAGAAGTGTGTCACACAATCCAAAAGGGCCTCCGGGGTCTGCTTGTGTCTTTGTCTGTTCTCTCACTGCTTCTATCTTTCTCCGCTAATGTTAACATACCAATTCACCTTTTTATCACAAGCAAACCTACATGGCTGCAGGTAAAATAAATAATTTCCCCCTCCTTATCTCTGCTATCCAAAAGTAGAACAAAGGGAAGGTAATAAAGGAAAATGCAAAACGTTTGGGACAAGTAAAAAACATAGACTGTAAATAAAGATGGATGTAGCCTCAGTGATGTCACCCACAGGTTTCTGTAGAGCAGTTTTGAAATTCAGAGTGGGCTGCTCCGCCGTGGCCATCTTGTTAGTGTCAGACTCCACCTAACACCCAGCTAGCCCCAAAATTGGCAAAGAGATGGGGCCTGTGTGGAGCCGAGACTTCGGTGCATGCTGGTTTGTGGCAAGCATACCGCTCATCCACCCGTCACTCAAAGTGGCACCGCCTTCAATTATGCATTACTAAGCCTTGATAAAATTCAAGCTGTTGAGTTATTTAAAATTTCACAATTTGTTGCCACAAAAGGAGGAAATTAGCTACAGAGACAAAACTGTTTTTTGTACCAGGCTGTAAACATGTTTATTTCTGCTGTAAAATTAACAGTGTATGGGGATTGACTCACTTTTGGAGCCAGCCTCAAGTGGCCATTCGAAGAACTGCAGTTTTTTACCACCTCCAAGTTGGCTTAATTTTTAAAAAATTTTATTGCTGCTTGACAAAAAAAGATAAAAAAAATTTGATAAATAATTATTGATACTAATTATCTCACATGTTTTAACTGGACATCCATGTGTTATTATTATAAGGGTTATAGGGATAACTACACTGGTTGGTCAGTCTAGAGTAAAATATTGATGACTATTGGATAGAAATTGTAGACAGACTTGGTTGCCATAGTGATGTAAGAAATAGTAATCTCATCCATCGACTCCTTCAAATCTGGGCTCAAAACATATTCATTCTCATTAGCGTTGGAGCCAAGATAAGCTGTTTCCCTCATTAGGTCTGCTTGTTCGCTTTTTCTTGATGTTTTGTTATTGATTCTTTGTGTTGATTGTATGTTGTCTTGATGTTGCACAGCACTTTGGTCAGCTGTTTGCTGTTTTTGAACAAGCTCTATAAATACATTTGATTTGAATTTTGCAAAACACATTCAACTAAAATGGTGACATTGGCAAACATACAGCATTTTTATAATTGTTTGACCACATATGCTACACGACTGATCCTTCAATTTGGTTTTCTTTACAATGACTCAGAGCCACGGACAATGGCTTTAGACTGTTATTTCAGGTTTTGGCAGTGATGTCTTATTCTTGACATGTGTGCAGTGAAGTCAAGCCTTTCCAAAGTAGAAATACTCCACCAATGTATCCCCTGGTGTGGACGACTTTAAGAGCCAATTCAGTCATCTTGTCAAGTCATCTTCAGTCATCTCGTGCTGGAACAAGCAACATTATCTGAACATGTTTCTGGGTCACCCAGGCAAAGACGCAGTGATGATTTTCTGACTTTTTGAAGCACACACGATGTTAAGAACATGAAACTTCAAGGCTTTCCTGAATAGGTTGACTCCCCGGCGTGTTATATGAATTTGGTGATAACAGTTTTAAAACGCAAAATGGAAATTTATTTATATGAAAATGTCATGAAATTCAATTAACTACGAAGCTTAAAGCTCAGGTTCTGCAGGTTTTCCTTTCACATGAAGCCGTAATCTTAAAGCCGAGGAAAATATTTCCTCTTTGCAAAGGGGAACACTCCTGCATGCATTTACCCACACACACACGCACACACACACATACACATACACATACACATACGCACACACACACATACACACAGTCACACCAACACAAACCCACACACATAAAGCCATAATGTTTATGGATGATAAAATCTCAGCATGATTGAGCCATAGGTAAGGAGGAGAGGATTTAGAAAACCTCAATTAGGTGTGGGTGTAGTGTGGGATGATTCTGTGGGGAGAATTGCATTCAGAGTGGGGGGGCTAATGCTTTTTTACAAAGGGGCAGTAATGGAAGAGAGGGGAGAGCAAAGAGATAGAAAAAGAGGTAGGCCCTGATGCTACTGATTGGCCTCAATCATCGTGGGTGATTGGGAGACAGGATGATAGAGGGCTTGCAGGAGAGACTCCTGCTCCTTCTTCACTCATCATTCCTCCACCTCATACAGATTCATTTATTTGTGTCAGGGACATTCAGCGTACTGTGTATAGTGAGTGGATGTATAGATGCAGGCATACAAAAAGCAATTTAGGCTACATTTTGTAGTATGAATGCAGCGTAGCATAAATGCAGTGTCCTGTCAATACTGAGAGAAGCAATAAAGCTAAACTGACAAGGGAGGGAGAATTTACTGAGCATGGTAACCTCAATAACCAGCTGAAAGTGTGTCGCATTTTAGTCATTATGTTTGAACTGCTCTGTAATGATTGGCTAATTCTGTAGAGCAAAGTGATCGCACGCCTGATGGAATACAAGCAGTACACAGAATTGTTGCTAGCAGGGCAGAGCCGGTGCACACAGTGACCTTGATGTTGTCCAGGGAGAGAGCGAGCAGAATACACAACACACCCTACGTCTAATGAATGAGTGCATTGCTCAGCTTTATCTTCTTAATTAATGATTGAGACGTGACTCGTCAGTTTTGCGGGGGGTGGGGGTGGTGGTGGTGGGGGGGGTGTAACCGTGACGACTTGCATGCGACTGCAGTTTGGAAACAAAAAAGTAATTATCAGGTGAGAGGTTGTGAAGTGTAAAAAATAAGTATTTTCCCACTGAAGTGTGAATTTTTGACTTGATTAACATTTTTTTTCTTTTTTCTTTTGTTAGTATGAAATTTGCATCTTAGTATTTAGTTCATTAAAGGTTCACGTAGCCCAATTACAAGAGAAGCAGTGCTTGTAAACAACAATCACATGGACTCACGAGGATCTTATTTATTAACGGCTTTTAATGCAGAATTAGGTTTGAGCGGGGAGACAGAAAAAATCCAGTTCCTGTTATTGTTTACCAGTGATGAAATCCTGCCATTAATTACCTTCACATGCAAAATACCTAAATAACTGTTGGTTTTGGTGTTGGGTTTTTTTTCTGATCATGTCTGACCTTGCAGTTCACAGTTCACTACAAACCGAGCTGAAAGCTAAATAAGTCCTTAAAAATGTATTAAATCTCAATGCTCTTATGTAAATTAACCATATGTGTTATCAAAGCTACACATTCTGGTTGGGTTAGGGTTAATGCTGTGAGTACATATGGCTGTGTTTTTGGTGTCATGAGGGGGAATTCAGCAGAAAATGTGACAGTAAAACAATGTACCTTTCTTGTGCCTGAAACTGGAACAGGAGGTACACTGCATACAAGATGTTGAGGCCTTATCGGACAGTTGGTTGCAGAGAGTGACAGTAACACAGGAAATTAAACTATAGTTACATCACAGTTGCCTGGGACACAGTACATCTCTACATGATGCACAGCTATTTGTTTGGATGTCAGATGTGATGTATAACTGGCTAAGAATTAATAACACAATTTAGTGCATTTGTTTACTTGTTCCCAGGAAAGTACGGGACACTGTCTTGTGACCTGTTCCTGTACGAGCAACACATCAAAAGCCGTGTAGATGCAGGCAAGAATTACTGTGCCAAGCATTATTGCCAGACTCCTTTGTGCTCCAGCATTTACTCAGCTGAGTGTAATCGACAGGTAAGTTCAATGTCAGCAGCTCGGGCTTCTCACTTTTTTTTCTTTTTTTTTTTTAAGAAGAAGAAACCCTTACTGTTACTGTTTCCCAGTTCCATGCTACACACTGCTTAAGACTGAAGTGTGCCAAAATTAAGTCAAGTACTTAAAGATGTCACTATGCAGACTCACTGCTTGGTTTTGGGGTGAGATTGATGGACGCTATCGTCCATTCATATAATACACAATGATAGTGGCAAACTGCAGAAGAGAGATATTAATAAAACACTTAGAAAACCAAAAGTATTTAATCTTTTAAATCAAACCTAGCTTGGTTTTTTGTAGTTTCCAAATTTTAATCTGTCAGTCTGTCTCTCCTCCTGTCGACAAATACATCAGTTTCTTTGTATTCCACTGATCAACACAAGTAGTGGTGTTGGTACTTTGTATGGAATGAAACACGGCGTCTAAGAACAAGAAAGTGGATGATGAATAGAAACAACATGAAAACAAAATGATATTCAAAACAATGGTTCTGCAAGGGAAATATGTGCTCAATTGCAGTCTTTAATTTTAGAGCAGTGAGGCAGCAAAATAAATGGGAGAAAGAAACTCAGGGAGAAACAGTGAATAAGGCGGAGAGTTGGTAAACCAACCGAGGGAGTCAAGTACGTATGTTCTTTTATCTTCATATAGCTTCTGAGGTGAAAATGTCTTCTATGAGTAAGTCAGTTGTTGTTTTTCATTAATACCTTTAAAATGTATGGTTATTTTTCTTAAAGATTTATGAGCCATGGGTATACAATAAACATACCTGGAATTTAAACATGGCTTCTCTGTGAATAAATCATAAAACAGAGAGTGACAGAGACAGGACAATAGGGACGGACGGGTTCTCCTACAGGAGCCTGTGTGGCTGCTGTCACATTGTGAGAGGACATAAGAAAGTGCCGCAAAATACATCAATGACATTTCAACTTCATTGATTTCATTTGAATCAGATGTTAAAATATAACACTGCCCACAAACTCTAGCGTGTTCCGACCTATTGCACTCACAGCACAGTGCGTTGGTGTTACCATGGAAAGGTTACATGCAGTAAGTGGCAGCCAGACTCCTGTGCAATGCAAATGTAAGTCAGCTTGCAACCTGTAATGATGACTGGCATGCTCTCTGTGTCAGATGTGATGTCTTCATTTCATTATGAGGAGACTGAAAAATAATTTCAAAACAAGTCATCATCATCATATGAAATATATGACACAATTGCATTATTTTGGATCAATGATGAAATCTTCTTTTGTATTTGTATACATTGACAGACAGAGTGTTTTTTTTTTTTTTAATCTGTAAGTGATGACTAACAGTCACTTTGAGACATGGTTAGACTCAACATTGAGCAGTCACTGGTAACATGGCAGGAAGTTCTGCTGTAATGGTTACATAGTTTAAAGGTCCCATGTTGTATAAAGTGAGATTTCCATGTGTTGTTTGAACTTTGTGATGTAACGACAAAGCAGTCACGGCTCTCAGCCATGCCCCAAGCCCCGCCCACCTGGACCCACCATGTAACCCTGCAGGATTTGGTTTCTCTGAGTGTTTACCTGAAATCTGCTATATTTTTATTTGGTCACTGAACAGCCAGCCAACAGCCTCTCATCTGATTGGTTCACCGACCTGTTGTTGCTAGAGCTCCAGAGAGGAGCCTGAGAGAGATGTAAAACTATATCGAGCACGTTTTTGGTTCCTAAAACCACAAATATATCTTCTTATGGATCAACACTTCAAATAAAACGCAGGAAAAATGTGTAAAATCTTGGACCTTAAGTATACCTCACACAATGTACTCTGACTTTGATATTCTGAATATTTGATAGCAAGTCTGTCAGAAACAAGTTTTTCTTTGGCTGAAGTGTCTATGGAGAAGTGAAAGGATAATTTATATACAGTCCTTTCAACACCAGCGCCACATACTCCTCTTTTACAGCATCTCACCCCTCTCCTTAACCTCTGTTAACACATGCAGATTTAAAGAATGAAAATCGACCGATGACAGTCATTATGTCTATACATACTGTATATACACTATGCATACTGCCACCAGCCACTTCAACTCAAGACTTAAAGTCACCTTGCAGTGCATCGTGGTTTAGTTAAGAAAGTTTACACTTAATGCAAACGCTTTATGATGAACAGGACCAGCATCTAGTCCTTGCTTGATTTCAATGGGAAACAGAAGCACACAAATACACATTTTTCTTCTTTACTTCACTTTACTCCATGAAGGAGGTTAAATCAAAAGCAGGAAAAGCTGCTTCCAAATTCTCCAAATTGACCTTTGAATACAATGTGACAGTTGCAGTCTAGTCGGGCTGAAAACCAGGCAACCTTCCCGCTCATTTTAGGGACAAAAGGAAGAATAATTTGCAGCCGAAAGTTGTATCGTATACCTCTTATGTCTCCCTTGTTTACACAGACAAACCAGCTGAAGCGGCTGTTGGTAATTGCAAGCTTTATTTTGACGCGTTTTCCAAAAACCTCAGTGAAAATTAATTTGGCCTCAAGTTGATCTTTTCCCAGATGGATTGAGTGATTGTTTCATCATCCTGAACGCTGCATTATAAGCCAGTGCATCATCAGAATGAGAGCTTTGCTCCTTGTGTCGTAAGGTAATATTCAGCTCTAGAAATAGGTACCACATTATGCAAATGGAGAGAGGACACCATCCATGTCAGATCTTTTTTTTTTTTTTCTTCTAAAACAACCTCAGGGGTTGTTTTACAAGCGCTGCAAAGCGAGAGCACGTGCCTGTGTCGCTTTGCTGGAGTGTGTATCCCTGCTAGCTGTGCATTATCCATTCTGCTGCTGGATTAATGGGGCAATTGATCAACGGCAGACTTGTGTGTCCCAGAGAACGGCTGATCACTCACCTACAGCAAGGCCCGACACAGGAGCACCAATCAGCGCTGCAACAGCCAGAATGATTACAGACGCATGGCTGGGCCGAGCAGCAAAGAGGAGCCGTGGCTGACTCCCTTCTCCTCTGACAGACTGACATTGATAGGGGAGGGGGCTGCAGCACGGTAGCACAGGAGAAGCTGAGGATAGGTTCAACAAGGCAGAAACCGAACAGGAATGAAAACGCAGGTGTAAAGCTCAATCGCAGAGCCGAGGGCATGCTCGGAGGGAGCCAATTGCTCCTCTGCACCGTCAATGTAATGATGTACACTCGAAGAGGCATCACGGTTGATCATATAGATTGAGATAAAGATAGAAGAGTTGCATCAATGGCTTCTGCTGGAATGGAGCATGGATACAGGCCGACTGTTTCTACTTATTGGTATTCGATGGGCACATGTGTACAACAATGTCTTAAACTGGACACCGCTATCTGCTCAGTCACTGACCTCTCGCGGTAAATAACACTAAACAGTGAAGAAAACGTGACTTGGATCACACAATTGATTTTTGATTTTTAGCAAATTAACAGTAGAGCTTGTGATTTCAACATCATATTGTGGATAATAGATGCCAAAACACATCTTTAGTAACAAAGATGCACTAAAAACAGACCGTGAATATTGCTCTGAGATGGACGACAGAGAGCTGGAACTCACTGGCTCTCCTCTAATGCAGTGTTGAGTTTGTTGAAACACTCAATCAATGCAGGAAATGATCCCATGGACCAGTATATTTTATTCTGCTGTATATTATAGCTTTTACACTGAGCACGATGGAGACGGTAAAGCTATGATAGTGCAATGTAATGTAACTAACACTGAAATGGAAGGAGAGAGTGGCTTCAAGTTGCATGCCACACAGCCTTTAGTCTGGGTTGGGCAGGAGTGGAAATGCATCTTTGGGTTTGTCTTGATGATGCTTTAGTTGCTGCTAAACAAAAGGGAAATTTGGCTCATGGCTGTTTAAATTCAACCCACTTTTCTTATACAGAGAGGCTTAACTGACAATTTCAAGGATTGTAGACCCAGACAGAGGAGATGATGTTTTAAGAAGGTTTTTAATGGAAATTTAGTCAGGGTTATCAAGGGACCAGCACTATCAGATGTGGTGTCTCCCAGACTAACTGAAGACCAGACCTGACCAGAAAATGGTACAACTTAATTCCTTTTGTGTGTTGTGTACATATATACATATATACATATATATATATATATATATATAATATATATATATATATATATACTTAGATCAGTCAGTATGTTTAATGCTTGAAATTATGAACCCACAGAGAATTATCACCTGACTTGACAGTTTTTTTTTCAGCTCTACAGACCATTTTAGCATCTTTTAGTTCATTATTTTGGTTTTAGTGCTGGGATGTTTTCCCCTTGGATACATGGGATAGGGCTTCTGAATGTATTTAGTGTTTTCCAGTATTTGGTGTTGTGCACCCTTCAGGCAACAAGGGTGCAGGGCCCTCTAACATGATATTCTAGTATCAAGTGTAAGTAAAATATTCTTTAATATCCTCCTGAAATATTAAGCTGCTTATAATTTATATCAAGTTTTTTACTTTTTTTAATTTACCGTGATAATTGTGTTGATACTTTGTGTGCATTTTTTTTTTCCCACAGTAAATAAAACTTGTACGTACTGTATGTTGTATCATGACAGTAGCGAATCTTTCCAAAGGCTGCATGCAGCAGGAATCAGAAATATTATCCACAGCCTAACAAGCTAACTGGCTAAGCTACTTCAGCGAGTCCTAAAGCTCCCAAGAGGTCTATTCGGCGTACATGCTGCAGTTGGGCATGTATGGGAAAGTTTTAGGAGCAGCGAGCTTGTATAAGGACTGGTATCAGCAGCTGGGTTTTTAAAGGTTTGTAGTACAGGTCTCAGCAGCGAGAGAATACAGCTACGGTAAACCCTGAGGGGAAAACTTGATACAGTGAGTCACCACATGCACTGCTTAAAGCTAAACTTTAAACTCGCACAGTGCTAATGTGAGTTTAAAACCCAATTTAAGGTTGTAGTGCTTTCAAAATACGTCTCGCATTTAGTTTGGGAACATATAAAAGATGAGTCGTTGGGAGAAGGTGAAAGCTTTTGTTACTCATGGACTCATGACTATTTCTGAGAGCCAGTATGCACCAGTGTAAACTACAACGTCATTAGTTTCCAGCAGCAGCAGGCAGCTGATAAACGCTTAGCTAAGTAGATATTTCTCTCAGGAGTTGGTGGAGACCAAACCAGAACAAAAAGATGAGAGAATAATAATTTTTCCTGCAGCTTGCTGCACTGCCCCCAAATGGTGAAGAAAATCTATTAATACCACTTTAAAGCACATGTCCACACCATCTACTTAATTATGCTTCATGACCACACCTTTGGGCTCTTTTACAGATATGTTGTACGAAATGGAGTGCAAAATATTTTTGTCGGAATCTGACCTAAGTCTGAGGGAGTAGTAATCTAAACCTGCCAGGCATTCTGTTTTTTTAGGTTCGAACCTGAGCCCGATGCAGTTACAGTTATTGAGCTGAGGTAGAATTGTACTACCCCCATAATGCAGTTGTTGTTACCATGGTCACAGCTTGCCTGTTGACCCTGATTCCTCACGTGTGGGCACCTTGTAAATGACTGTGACAATATCCGACACAAACCCAAACATTATTTCAAAATTTATGTCCGAACCTGTCGGGTCCCATTGAGTTCCACCGGGTCCCATCGAGTCCCACTGGGTCCCACCGGGCTCAGGTCAGGTATCCACTCTCTATGTGGATATGTCATTTCTTTTTACCCATTCAATTTCCTTATGTTGTCACTTGTTTGCCTGTTTGTTAGAAATGGCCATACTTACACTAGCCCAACAAACCTATCACAGCAGCATACTGGTTGGGTCACGTATGCTGGGGGATATAACCCTCTGGAAGTACTATGGAGCGAAAATGGCAGGAGAAATGAACAGCCCCTCAGAAACCAACTCTGAAGAAAGTTTGATAAGGAGGTTCCAAGTTTAAATCAAGATTGATTGTGTTCTCTCAATCTTACCGCCTGTTTGCAACAATTCAATTCAAATTAATTAATTGGGTACAAAATGCAAAACCATAAATCATGAAGAGGAGCTACTGCAGGACATTAGAGAATCTTTGCAAACAGCACGAAAACACTGGCAAACTGCTTTTAATCCTGCATCAAGTCGTCAAGTTGATTGGAAGCAGCTGAAGAATGACAATTTAAGTTAATCAGGAACATAACCAGATTTTCTAGATTTCTTAACATTTCTTAAGGGTAATATTTACAAGTCTGATGAAAGGTCTTTGAAACTGTGCTGGAACAAACTGTTGGAACAAACTGATTCAGGGAGTCTGAATGAGCAGAGCATAAATCGTTGAAGGGAGGAGGGCTGGGATATTGAAAGCCAGTTGCCATGAAGAATCCCAGGTATTGATTACCTGGTTAAATAGCTACAGTCAGAGTATAAACTGATTACACAGACTAAGATTGAGTCTGTGCATGCCTGTAGTAAAAGAGGAACAGAGGCAGACAGAGAAACTGTTTAGCGAGCTGCTAAATATTTGAGCTGAAGAATGGCTTCTTATATTATCTGTCACACTCTGGTGCTGTGCTGCTTCTCATATAGCATAACCCCCCCCCCACCCCCCCACCCACCCACCTCAATAACATCCCATCCCAGCCTCGGCAGATACCCTCTGTTCACTGCATCGACCCAGCCCTTCAGTGGACTGTGCCATTTGATCCATGCAGATGATTCACGCCCTGCGATCGGGGGAGTGAGAGCGGCAGAGGAATTCCTCTCTATGCCCCCTCCACATCCATTATTCAGCATTTGCGTCTTCCTCCTCCCTTTTTTTTTTTTTTTTTCTTTTTCCTCCTCCTGTCTCCTTCCTCCTACTGCTTTTGCTGCTGCTATTCGCTACCGTGTGCGCTCCAGCACAGCATCAACAACCTGAGGTATCAGTCGTCTGTAAACCACCCATCTGGAACTCTTATGTCAAGCTGCACAGGTAAGGTGAGAGCCAAACAAAGTGCTACTTTGCCTTCATGAGATTCAGAGTTTGTGATGTGTGAAATTTATGCTGGCTGCATGCATCTTGTAAAGTCATGTGGCTGATTCGCTTCCTAACTTATTGCATAATTTGCCCCTTTTTTTTTTTTCTTTTTTTTTCGCAATTAGATGATTTTTGGAGCAAAGACTAGGTGAAACTGTTGCTATGGTAGCTTAGTTAAGCAGCCAAATCATAATAATAAAAAAAAAAACTGTGATGGTCTTAACACATCAGGGGGTACATTAGAAGTTGTTGGAGCGTTGGTCTTTGGCATGCAATAAAGTTTAATGTCCCCATGCGAGTCACTAATCCATCCCCACCATACACACACACACACACACACACACACACACACACACACACACACACACACACACACACACACACACACACCATACACACACTCTCACTCACCCATTCTGCAGGCTGCTCTACCTTTATTCACTAAGAAAGGGAAACAGTGACGCTTATCGTGCGACTTCAATCACTGGACTCTTGGTGGAGCTCAGAGGAATCTTGGACTGTGTTGCTCTGCCAAACAGAAACACAGTAAGAGGATGAAACGTTTGCATCTTGTGTTTTATGGTGCATGGACACATCCTGTGGGGACCGAGGCTTTATTGTGTGCTGAGATTATATGCCTTGGCTACATTGTGTATAGACTTTTGATCAGATATCTGTGTGCCTTGTTTTTGAAAAATGCCTGTACATGTATATGTAGCATGTACATGTGCATATATGTATCGTGGACAGTGCATTCGGGGGAGGGGGGGGGTTCAGATTTTGTTATGCTGCAGCCTCAGCAATCTACACCCAATTCCCCACAATGACAAAGTGAATTTATGGATTTTATAGATTTTTTTTACAAATTTTGGTAAAAATAAATGATCAAATTGAAAAGTATTCAGGCACTTTCCTGTGACACTTCTCCCATTTCTCTTGATCATCATTGAAATGTCTCCACACCTTGTTTGGAGACAATCTGTGGTAAATTCACCAGATTTTACGTAATTCAGAAAGGCACACACCTGTCTGTACATGGTCTTGCAGCTGTCAAGGCATATCAGAGCAAAATCCAAGCCATGAGGTGGAAGGAACAGCCTGCAGAGCTCAGAGACGAGGATTGTGTGGAGGCACAGATCTAGGGAAGGCTACAAAATATTTTTTTCCTGCTGCATTGAAGGTTCCCAGGAGCACAGTGGCCTCCATAATTCTTGCATGGAAGAAGTAGCTTTTTTGATTTTAGAATAGGGCTGCAACATAAGAAAAAATGTGAAAAATTTGAAGGACTCTGAAGCCTCTTCGAATGTACTGTTTGTATTTATTCATACAGTACATACATCTATATCTATATATATCTCATGGAATCTTAAATCGCAAATGTAATCTTAATTTTTTACTCATTTACACTCAAACAAACTCCTGATGTTCTTTCTACAGTGGGAATGAAACATTGTTGCGGAAGTTCCCACAAGTGTGTTGCACTTGCTGGGGCGCTTCTTTTCTTTGAATGTTTTGGCTCATTATCTTGCTGCAGGATGAGCCCCTGACTTTATTAGCTGCCTTTTTCTCACCATTCTTACAGCAACAGCCTATACAGTCCTGCTTCCTGCATTACAGTATTGTCCTAATAATGCATCAGAAGGTGTGGTAACACAGTCTGGTTCCAACGCCACCTTTGTAAGTACGAGGCAGAATTTGGGGCACCTGTAGGACTTGTTTGAATTAACTTTCAAGACTTCGTTTACTTTCATTGCTGCGGGAAAGCTGGAAGTAGACCAGTTTCTTAATCCCTAAAAAAATGCCTGTTTTCTATGACTTTTACATGATTTGTTTTCTTTTTTTTTGTTTTTTTTTTTACCTTTGGCAGTGTACTGCTACCTTTTATAACATTTAAGGTTATTTACTGGACTTGCTTAAATTTCAATAGAATCTGGAGAAATGGGGGCCTTCTAATTGTAGTGTATATATGTATGTGTATATATATGTATATATGCTTAGTCATTGCTTTTTATTTTCCTGGTTTTGCCAGAAATGTGGGAGCTAAATTACATAATACTTGTCTTGTCTTCGTGTCAGGAAGAATTAACGTTTTCAAGCTTAAAATGGCTGCGCCTTTATTTTGGAGGGAATTTCTGCGCACGTTCCTCTCTCAGTCTGACTCATGCACACACATTGCAATATGTGGCCAGAGATTGATATGCGACCCCTGCCTGAGGGAAGTGAATTGATTTGATATACTGTGGCATACCTTTTAAGTTGATTTCTTGTTGACTCTCTGTTTTATAACGCAGCGGGTGTAGAACAGGCTGCTGGAAAGAGCTAAAGAGAAAAAGGAAGAGAGAGAAAGAATGTGTAACATCTCAGCGAGGCTGGCTGTTGATGTGCCACTACATGAGAAAGTGTTGAGGTGCACTGAAGCTGAAGTCTGACGCAAGATTGTCAGCACAGCTGGATTTCAAAGAGGGTGGTTCAGAGTGGTATACTGTTGAGATTTTGCAATTGACTGAGACAGCAACTCAATTGTAACTCAAACAGTGATATTTACTGGGTAAAACAGCCCTTGAGGAAGCAGATTTAACCACTCATACACTGTAATTGATTGGACCCTTTCTCATTTGAGTTTTATATGATGAAACACTTGTTTTATGACACATTTTTGCCTTCAATCATTTGCTCTGCCTCAGACTATAACACATTTTCACTGCTGGTGACCGGAATTGTTAAAGGCTGACGTTCTCATGCTTGTTGATATATGATATGAATGTGGCACAAGTGGCGCAGTGGGGAAAAATGCTGCCTTGGCTTATGAGCTTTTATACAAAGAGGGGCTTCGTATAAACACGGTAACATTTTAATGAATTCAAAGCATTCAGCTCTTAAAACATTTAACATAAAAGCATTTTCATTGAGCATTCAGTCAAAGTATTTTGAATCACATTAAAGTGAACTGATTTTATCACACAGGTCGTGCATGTCATGCAAGTCATGCGGTGTATTTGACTTGTTTTCAATGAGTTAGTGAACAAAAATATGTATTTGTTGTCATTCTGGCAACATTTCCGGCGACAAGTTGTCACAACTAAGCGACTAATCTGTCTTTAAGGAGGTGTTTATGCACTGCACTTCCAAGAGATCACCTGTCAATCAGCTGGTGTGGGAGGATGTCTGTTTTTGCTTCTTATTTCCTGTTGTTGTTTTTTCTGTAATGGGGTCAATGCCAAAGCTAATGTTGGACCTTGTAGATGCTGTGGCTTAATTTCAATTTGCACCACAGAAATATGATTTCCTGTTATTTTAGCAACAGGGTGTTGTTTCATGAATATTTTTAGCTGCTGCAATCTGTCCTCTCATGTTAGTGAGCTGCAGATCGATGTGTGGTTGAAGTTAGCCTGTGACAATGATGGAGCAAACACATCAGCACAGTAATCCAAAACTTTATTGTTGTTAAGTACAACAGTCAATTGAGTCTCTGTCCTTTGCCCAGAACCTCTGCTTCATGTTCTCCAGGGCTACACAGCACTGTGCTCATGCTAACTATCCACCTCATCTATTTATTACCACTAAACCACTATTGCAAGCAGTGACTGTTCATCTCAGTGTTTTCCCTTGAATAAAACAAACCCAAAGCAGTAAAATAGAGTTGCAAATAAAAAGGATGTATCTTCCTGTCAAGTAAAAAAATAAAATAATAAAAGCATGACAAGATGCACGGCTGGTATGTTCAAACACTTAAAACAAGTCCCGCACTCGTGAATAATTACTGCTCTCTCTCTGTAGCAAGAGTGAAAGTAGTGTGATGTTGTTACCCTGCTGCAAAGAGTCTAAATGCTGATTGTCTCTGTGCATATAAGTGGTTGTGCACGTGAGATGTTCATGCGGGTGTTTTCAAAGGTGCTATTTGTACGTTTTCTGTGCCGTCGAATGCTGTTTCCTGCCAGGAGCGAGTGGTGATGATTGCCGCTTGACACGAGCATCGGCCATTGTTGTCTTTCTAATACAAGAGGTTATAATACGCCCTCTGTTGTGTCTTCAGGGAGATTGGAGGCTAAGGTGAGTTGTTATCTGAAAGTGACGAGAGGGGCTAGTGCTAGCTGGTTAAGTAAACAGCTGTTTATGCTCACACTGGCTATGTAGCGATAGCAAAACTTACAAATAGCCGCTCTAATGATTTTATAGACCTTTGGTATTACATTAACGTGCCCTTTGTAGGAACCTGCTTTCTGACAGGAAGTCGGTCAACCAGTCAGCCTGACTGACATTTAGATTTGGGAGATTTGTGCATTGGCTTCTTTTTGAGCCTCTGAGCAACATCACAACACGTGTTTCTGTAGAAGCATAATTTCAGGTTAATTCTCTTAAAGGCAAACAAAGCTTCAAGACTGGACATAGCAGTTTACGCGTCGTCCTTTGCCGACGTTTAAAGCTTGTTTCTTAGCTTTAGCTGTCAAACCTCAACCAGACCTTGACAACAGAGAGCACTCTTGTGAGTCACATGGATGTCTCACGGAAAACAAATGTTCCATTTTGTCATATACCGCAGGTCTGAAGATTTATTGTTGAATGTACAGAGCATGCAAACATGTTGTGCTTTGCTTTGTCAGACATAGACAAATTATAAAATCCTGCACAATTGTATCCATGCCACAAGAAGTTCAAGAAATGTCATTATGTGAATGAAATCAAGAAACACACACACACACACACACACACACACACACACACACACACACACACACACACCGGCTCAGGCATAATTCATTAATAATAAACATAATGCAGCTCTTGTTTGAATGGGGCTATTAGCAACAGATAGTCTGCATCTGGGTTTCAGAGTTAACAGGATTTCATTGTTGCACTTTCCATATAGCTGTTGATTAAAAATGCCTCCAGCAGATACGTGTGATTACCCAGCTGCTACCTGATACTGGAATACAATAAGCATAATGGTGGTGAATGTGTGTGTGTGGCGGTCAAATTACTTTGATTCTTTCCTTCTGTTGCTCATGTCACAAGTCTGTGCGATATAAAAGTTTAAATGAGACCTTCACTGTTTGAAAACTCAAAGTAGTAGATCCTTTAAATTTTCAAGTTTGTGAGATAATTTTTTCTTAAAAATAAAATGATCTTTCATTAACAGGGTTGTCATATTTGGTCAGCAGTGAAGGCCACAGGAATGTTTTTATCTTCTATATACAATCATAAGACTCTTGCTTCCCTCTTGCTCTTAACTCTGTGCACAATAGCTTTCTTTCAGACCGAAAAGCTGCCAAATAACATGTCAAACCCCATTCAGAAGACGCTCAAATGTCTATTCTAAACCCCGGCTGACATCTTCTCGACTCACCTCATTTTCTTTAACAAAATGATTTCTATGGGCGTCTTTGAGATATAGTTTTTAGAAAAAACATGCCGAACCATCAGTAAAATGATTCTCAAAATGCCTCTTCACTTTCAGCAGCCTGCTGCAGACTCGCCCCTGAAAGTGTAAAGGCCAGACAGATCACTGACTTTTGATGAAAGAGTGAAGCATCATGTGGATAAGAATGGACATTTCAATGACAGTTCTGCAGAAAAACACTCTCTGTAGTTCTCTTTGTTCTTAAAAAAAAAAAAAAAAAAAAAAAAAAATGTTTTTGTAATGCCGCCCTCTCTGACTGAAGATGTTTAATGTCCTGTTTACATATTAGCTTCTTGGTTTGTCCTGTTTATTACAGTATCCATAACGAAAAACTCCAATAGAACTATGTTTAGTTATTGTACATTTCATACAATAGGCCAAAGATCATACATGAGAAAAACATAAGATAAGAAGGTATTACAATTAAAGAAAAGGGGAAATAAGATATTATAATTATTATTAAAAGGGAAAGTTTTACCTGTGAACAACACAGGCTACTTTAAACCTAACTAAAAGCTCATTCTTCTGGAGCCAGAAGCGACATGTAATACAGAATGTGAGGAAATTAAAGCTTGAATAATGCAAAAAGTAAAGAAAAAAAACAAGATGTGCAGTCGCCCTGCGTTGTTTTCCACCTTTGAGGTCTTGCTCGCTTTAAGAGCAGATTTTTTAAAAATGTCTCCCCGGGGAGCATTGTGGCACAGAATCCTCTGAGTGTGTCTGGGGAAGTGCCCTTTAAAAGATTACTTTGATGGCATTTCTTTATCATTAGTCAGCTGGAAGTGAAAAGACAGAGGAGCTGTGTGTGTGTGTGAGAGAGAGAGAGAGAGAGAGAGAGAGAGAGAGGGAGGGTGTAACAAAGCAACAGCGGTTCCAGGCAAACCCGGGACACCTTTACTTTGTAAACACCTCCACCAGCTGAGCCTCGCTAATTCGTGCATCTGCTTGCCTCTGGTTTAGAGGTTATAATTATCTGCTTAGGAACACCAGGGTATTTTATCCAGTTTTATCCAAAATCTACACATTGAAAAACTTTTTCTTTGGGTTTTGATGAGATTCACCTCTTCACCACTTATTATTCAGCTCTGATATATTTCTGACCAGCCAAATTGACCTTTGATATACACAGGCTGCAGCCTGTTTGGTCTGATTTCATTGATCCCCACTGATTGATTCCACATGGGGCATCTCTCAGAGTGTGTTTACTTTGATCAATGGGTCCAATGCGTAAATACAAATGTCTGCTATCTCTGTCCTACTTCAGCCGGTCCATACTAATCTCCTCGTATGGTCTTAAGGTGATAAGATTTTGCTAAGATACAAATCGCCCAGGTCCAGAGGGTAATTCTCTTCTCTTTTTTTCCCATTCATATCCCTTGCTTTTCTTTCTTTAAAGCCACTTTTTTAGTCTCAGTCTCATTTTTTCTCATGAGGATGGGCACCATTAAGAAGATGGTTCTCCTACAGAGTCTGCCACAGCGAGAGGCTGGTGCTGTCTGGGAGATGTTCTGCATGAACACGTTTGGTGGGAAAAATCACAGTTTAAAGCCACTATATGCTGCGATGCCCTCATGTGTCCAGAGGAGAGGCTGCTGTGTCCAAACAGCCCTGTGGTGGTGCTGTTCTTCTACCGTTGACACGATGAGAGACTCATCAAAAACAAATCTCCTCTGAGCTGTTGGGGGAAAATACAAAGAGTAATATATATATATATAGACACAGAGATGGGGGGGGGGGGCAAGCAAATGTTGTTGTCTCAAGTATGTCAACATAATAGGATGCAAATATTTTGATCTCAGTCTGTTTATTTCATTAACATTTCACCAAAAAATGTTCAAACATTGACAGATTGGGCTCATCCATAAACACGCACCACACAGTTGTGTTGTGTTTTTACAGTATGAAAGTGGCTGCTGCAGTCCGCTGTGGGGATTCCACTGAAACTCACACTTTTAACATAAACTTAAGTTTCACAGCTTAACGTGACGCTTTAAAATAGTTCAGTTCATCAGGGATTGGATTGATACTGTACTGGATAAACACTGTAGCACATACTTTAAAAGGATTGCTGTGCTGGTTGATACAAGATGGTAGGTTTCCAGGAGCCGAATTATCTGCAGAGGTGTCCTCTTCTCCAAAACAAATGGACCTGATATTTAAGTCCAGTAAAAATGCAGCATAAAGCAGTTTCACGTTAAAATTCTGTGTTATTCTAGCACAGTTTGGCAGACACAGGGCGTCTGGCAGGGACTGGGAGCTGAAGGTTGTTTCTCTGATATATTAATGCAGGTTTTTGAAAATCCTTCATCCGGTTAAAAAACAACCAAGACGTTGAAAGCATATCATATAAATGTGACTTAAAACTGGATAAAAAGTCAATTTTGATGCTTCTGGCAAACAACAACGATGTTGACACATGCAAGATGGGGATATGATGCCACTGACGGGCGACCTGATGAAACAGACGAATTTTGAAAATTATGGTTTAAAAAATTAATGGAAACCTTTGAGATAATGTAACTCATGCCAGTTTTAGATTTTAATGCAGAAAAGTTAGATATTGTACCTTACTGAACTGCATCTCAGTAACATCACGTGCAGATTCAAGATTCCTAAGGGGGCCCACACCAGAAGTATATGCACACATAGCTCAGAAAAAATGGCCTAGGTGAACCCCACTGCTAAATATAACATGCATATAGTGCATTTATTTTCACATACACCCAAAAATGAAGAAGAGGGTGAGCATGTGGTACTTAACCCTGCCTGACAAAAAATAAAAGCTGTCATGATAGGCCTCGACAGCGGGAGGTGATTTCATGTGCACCACTGACATCTCAAATGCTGCACTGGAGAGATAAAGTCTCAGTTTAAATTGCCTCCAATTCTAAATTAGCTCTGAATCTAATAACTACTTCCATGATTTCTTTTCTCAACATGAGAAAAGTCATTATCCAGTATCAGCACATTATGTCAGCAATATTGCCGACAGTGGCAATGCAGCAGTCTGGTATGAGGTCAGGGGACTTTTGTCAGCATCTGGGCTTGTCAGCTATCAGTCCTACTCTTTTAAAGATTAAAAGGACCCGCAGGGGCATTTTCAGACCTTTTTCTGGCCTCCAAAAAATGTGGGAGAAGCGCAGCAAACAACAAACGGCATAAGTTACAGTATGAGTGTGACCTCATTTTATCATAATCTGCCTTGCACTGAGCCAGCTCCCGAAAAGGTGACGTGAAATAACTGAATTTGCGAACATGGAAATTGAAAGGCTGCCACGCTGAAGGTGCGATGCAAATACAAAAAAAAAAAAGAAAAAAAAAAAAAACCTGCTCATCTCAAGAAGTCGCTTTCTCTTGTCTTGAAAGATTACTCTCCCAAACACAAGTGCCGAGTGTCACTTGTTTCAAAGGCAATTTAACTTGTGTAAAGAGTTCTCGTGGATTGATTGGAGTCTCGAAAGGAGTGGAGCAGTCTGCCTTGTTTCAAGATATTGACATGAAACGAATCACTGTGTCGTAAAAAATGAAAGTGCCCTTTTTTTCCACTTAAGAGGAACACACACAGAAGATTCTTCAAACAAGTGAAATCGTTTTTGAAAAGACAGACTCAGACTATGAGGTGAATATTCACAGACCTATTGTTGGACTTAAACAGTGGTCCGATGGCACAGAAGAGGATTTGAAAAATGGACTCCCTCCTAGCTTAAAGTAAATCCTGAAACAATCAGAAATTAGAGCATTAAAAGAGCTGTTAGTGACAGTGTCATAATAGTGTTGCCGTGCTGGGAAAGCCCTGACTCTTACATAGCCAGTTGATCAGTATTTTTTATTTTCGACAACCACAACTCAGGTAATTTCACAGGACTGCTGCTACAAATCAGCCCAAATGGCCTTGAGTGGATAGAGGGGGGGATGCATATTCACCGCCGGTGTTTAGGTACAGTCTTTAGCCATGACCTATTCTTTGTGGCCAATGGGAAAGAGAAGTGTGCCAGCATGATTAATGGTCATGATTACCTACTCAGAAAATGTGGTTTTCTGGCCCAGCAGCTTCACTTTTATGACTTAAACCTGGGGCAGGATGCTTCATCATGGAAGCAAAGCTGCAGACAGACCGCACTGACAGCGCGCTGGTGATGAGCAAACGCAGCACTGATAAAGCGTTCACCATCAGCTGTTTGGATAGGAAGGTAAACCCTCCTGTGGATTGTTATGTGGACATTTAACATCAATAGTGGCCTCAGGAGTTTGTAGCCAGTGCAGGACTGATGCTAAATTTAAGTCTCGCTGTCTGTTCGTGGGTGTGTATGAGAACAAAACAGACTAATTCAATTACAGTTTGTACTGAGCAAATCAGCCAGAGCAGGAAAGCTGCTCTGAGGTTAAAACGCCTCTAAAATCTCCTCCAATACCTGATTTGAATCTAGAGTAGGCCTACCTGCTTCGTATCATAGACAAGCTGCTGACCAGATCATCCTGGAAGAGCTTCAAGGGTGTAATTGACAAAACCACAAGATTAATACTATGCATTTACTGGACGCCTCGCTGCCCCTGTATGTTGTTGCTTGTGCATGCAGGCATTAAAGGCTGTGTGTCTGCAGTGGCTCGTGTGTCTGTCTGTGCTTGCTTCTGCAGCACTCGTGTGCTAAGGAGCTCCCAGATGACACTCTCTAATCATTAACCTAAAGTTAATTTCCGTCACAAACACCACAGCGGCCCTCATTACGACTCAGCACTACTCCACCTCGACCAAATGACTCTCCATCTTGCCACTGAGCCTCAAAGGTTAGCCCCTTTAAAAGGTTACAGCTTCCTGTGACATTTCCCTTGATGACTTACACGTTTGGCCCTTTATTTTTGATAAATATCAGCTAGCATGTTGTTGCCACTTGGAATTACTTAATCATTAAGCTGTAATACGAGAATTAGTCCTGGACTAAACTGAACTGTTAATAAGCAAAACAGACCTGTGATTCATCAGAGATGTGAATGAGTATGTTTCTCGACAGGGGAATGAAGCCATCTATGATTTTTACCAAGCTCTGCCAAAAATGGCACTGTTTATTGTGAACTGCGACTGACATAAATATTCAAGTTACATTAATTAGAGCAGATAACAGAAGAATCATGTGAAGAGGAAAATATATCAAATGCTAAATACTCTAATAATCTTCCATTTGCCTTTTTGGCTCGGAAGCAACATTTCTTGTGGCGCTCACATCATCATCCATCACTGAGCAGCTGAAAATATGAGAGCGGCTGAGGTTGTTCCAACAGTGCAGACAGAGTTTTGAAAGTGAGAAATCTCGGTCCTTGGCTTGGTAACAGCTCACTCACTGGTAATGAACAAAAACCCTATCAAACTCTGCAGACATGTCTTGGTCATTTATGTTCTATAGGACCTTTAAAATCTTACTTATTGCACCTTTAATATCTTTAAATATGAGGGTAGCAGAGATGCAGGGTCTGGCTGCATGGATGCCAGTTTCAGTTATGAAACGTCAATAGGAAAACTACATATGTGTCTGCATTTTGGAATATATCATCTCAATATTGCAGAAAATGTAGGAAACTAGCTATATACTGTGTATGGATCTATTGTTTTATCAGTAAGCTAATGACATGAAAGTAGAAAAGCCCTGTGATTGCTTGAGGTGGTCAAAGTGCCAATGAGAAGTAGATGAAGTAGAACAGAAGCACGTCGTGTCATCGCCTCCTAACACATGCAACATTTTCCCTAGAAGACATTAAATGTCTTGATGTTGGAGTTTCATTCCTTTTTAATTCTCTGTGGAACTATATATATATATTTTTAAGTAGCCCATTAAAGGCATCATAAATGCCTTATGAGCCATACAATTAGCATGTTCCTGCATCAAAATATATATTTTTTTAAAAATGTGTTTTAAACAAAAAAAAGAAAAGAGAAAAAAAAAAACTGGATAACTGACACATTGCATATGAGGTGTCACAACCAGTACACAGAGGTGTAAAATGTGCCGCGTCTCTCGTAACGCTCCTTTTGGAATGAATGAACCAGTCATTTCTGTGCAGGCTCAGCCATTTCTCTAATGACTGGCAGCTCCTGTGTCGCTGCCAGGAAGCTGACTGCAGCAGCTCAGCTACGGCTTTATATGCCGAGGTGCTGCAGTCGGAGCCGCTGGGGGCGATGGAGTTTGTTGCCACTGTGCATGTGGTGTGTAGCCCTGCTGGCCATGTGTTGTGGTCTCACTCCTTCCTGTGCCAGATTCTTAGTGAGCTGCTTTTTTTTTTTTTTCTATTTCTCACTCCTATGAGCAAAGCAAAAAAAAATATATATTCCAACAGTGCCACTCAGCAGAGTGACTCAGACAGTGGGATGTTTGTATAAAGATGGGAGACAAGCAGTTCCTGGCTTAAATCCTTGAACTGGAGGAAGGGAATCATATGCTCTTTTGCAAGACACATGTGCCCATAGTTCTGTGATGGAGCTGCTCTGTGGCCTCAAGCACTGTAGACTGTAGCGTGTACGACAGTGGTTTTACTAAAGAGCTTAGAAGTGCAGTGTATGTGTGATTGTAAAGCAGGGCATTGCTGGTGAAAAAAAAAGAATGCATACTCAGCAAACCTTCCCCAGATTAATAAACATTATAGTGTCGGGGTGTTTAATTCTTGAGCCCATGCTGCTTGATTCAGTCTGCATTCCTCTGAGCCACAGTGCTGTTTGAATTGATGTTCTGGGGAAGTTTTTTTTTTTTTTTTATAGAGAAGACTAAAACTACACAGGAAAACAGTGTAGGTAAAAGTCAAAGCTATGTCAGAATGTATGTTTATACTACTACCACCTCAGAGTTTGAGCACTTTTTGATCACTTTGAACTCTTACCGAGCTGTATGTTTACGCGAATGCATAATGAATACAAAACACACCAGGAATTGCAGATCCAGATGCACAACTTCGATGATAAGAAAAGTTATCACTATGATATATTGCCCAACAGCTTTTTTTCTTGATTAAAAGTAAAAGAAATGACACATTATTTCCTTCAATACAGAAAGTAGGTTGTAATGGTCTTGACTGATCAGTGGAACCTGTAACACAAGCTACACTCCTGAAAACATTATTTCAACAAACATCCATTCATCAGCGACTATAAATTGTCACTCCTATGCATTTAGTGCTGATGTGTAATCATGCGTGGGATTATACGATAATCATCATCTCATTTATGACCCACTCTCTCACACTTTGGTTAAAGCGAGGCCCACACATCATTGACTTCTTCGAATAGGCACATCTGAACAGGACGTCTGGCGGTTAGCATATGTGACGCTGATGTGGAAAAAAGGCGTAGATGTTGCTTTAATGTACAGGAGCTACTGGTCCATCTGCCCCCCCCCCCATGTGTCTGTTTTAGTCATGCCACATGGACCGTGAAGTTAGAGTCTGTTGTTACGGTCTCACTGTTGTGTTGCTAATCCCATCATAGAGTGTGATCACATCTGAGGCATTAAGGTTCATCTGGGGCACCACTTTGATTATGTATGCATAAACATGTAAGTATTTTACTGCACGATAAAGAACTTTTAGCACCCACTGTCAATTCATATTATTATGATCTGCTGTCAGAACACTAACATGCTGTAATGAAGCCATTTGAAATGAGATTACATATCTCGAAGGTTGTCATGTCAGGTATTGAGACAACCCCCCTTGTTTGTAGTTCATTAGTCATCCTCCATCCATTCATGTGTTTTCTATACCACTATATATCCAGGGTTTATATTTTCATCTATCTTCTTGACTCGGTGATGTGTGTTGCACTGGACAGGTTATACAGTGGCCTCAGAAAGCACAGTTCAGACATCTTCACTTTTTGCACTCACTGTTGTCTTGTAGATTTAATTCTATGCCCATCAATCTAAATTAATAAAGATAATAATAATTCATCTTAATTTTTCTGGCCCATTTGGAATCAATTACAACTTCAATTCTTTTTAGGTAGTTCTCTACAAGTTTTGCACACCTGGATGTGGGTAGTTTATCCCATTATTCCTGGCAGAATGGATGGGAATTGTCTGTGAACTGCCATCTTCAGGTCTCTCCCAAGATGTTCTAAGTCTGAGCTTTGGCTTGGCCACTCAAGGCCAGTCAGGGACTTGAACCGAAGCCTCAGTGTGAGGTCACCTACACTCTGGAGCAGGTTTTCTTCATGGACCTCATTGCATTCATCCTTCCCTCAGTTCTGACCAGTCTCCCTGTCCTTGTTGCTGAGAACCCCTAGTGCTCTCAGAGTCTGTTAAATACCATTTGGCAAAGGATGTCTGAAGTCCTGGTGGTTCCAAACTTCTTCCCTTACACAATTACTGAGGCCACTGTGCTCCTGGGAACTCTCAAAGCTTTAGAAATGGTTTTATACCCTTGCTCTGATCTATGCCTCGTCACAATTTTATCACAGGGCTACAGAGAGTTCCTTACACTTTATTGCTGGGTTTTTGTCCTGACAAGCAGTGTGAACTGTGGGACCTTATATACACTGGTGTGTCTCTTTCTTAACTACGTGTCGTAGTAAAGGGTCTGAATACTTTTGTAAATGAGAGATTTCAGTATTTGACCTTTAATACATTGGCAAACATTTCTAAAAACATTTATTGAGCATAGATTCATGGGGAAAAATAGCAAGTTTATCCATTCAAATTCAAAACTACAACACAACAAAATGTGCAAAAAAGTGAATGGGTCTGAATACTTTCTGAAGCGATTGCATATCTAGGCTAAAAGCTGCTTTGTTGGCATTTTCTTCGCAAATATGAACACACTACAAATCAGAACCCAGCTAGAATTATTATGTAGTGCGGCACTGGGACACAACTTAAGTCTTGGTGCTGAAACATTCAACCCAGATCTGGATATGTATCTCTATCCATGGTGCTGAAACATTCAACCCAAGACTGCATATGTCTCTATCCATGGTGCTGAAACATTCAACCGAAGTCTGGATATGTGTCTCTATCCATGGTGCTGAAACATTCACACCCAGTTGCTCTGTGTCTCTCCATGGTGCTGAATCTTGCAAACCCAGTCTCTTTTACAGTCTCTATCCATGGGGCTGAATCTTTCAAGCCTACTGTCTTTCTTCATGTTATTAAGTAGATATTAGATTATCTATACTTCTAACAAGGTCTTTCAATAGTTATAATGATATTCATGTTTTAAAGAGCACATATTTATTAGTTTAAATGTATTATTGATTGAGGCAAACATTTAGGACATCAAACAGACAGTACTGTTTTGAAACTTTTCACAGTTTGGTACCTGCTCTGAGAAAATCTGCCCCTATCCTGTGCAGCCTTTGGGATTTAAAAAAAAAGTTTAACTTCCACATACCTCCAGGAAATCAGTGGTAGAAATAAAAAATACCTGATGTGCTTAGCAGTCTGTGCACTTCTTTGTTTTTGTTTTTTTTTTAAAAGTGTACCAACACTGGCTATTTATTGTTCAAAGAGTCTCTCAAACTGCTGATGTATGACAGCAAACCTTGTTGTCAGGGCATGGCAGGGAGCCAGTATTTGTCAACATTTAACAATGATGGATTTCAACTTTGAGGATAAAGTCTCTATTTCATGACAGATGAATGAAAGATATTCTGTGAGACATATTCTGCTGCTAGTCCTGAAAATTATACTGTGCATTATGTAACACTTTTATGAATGTACAGTACAGTTTTGTAGGCCTCTATTTCTCATAACTTAAACACCACATTCACTAATCCACTAATAGCTCAAAAGCCTCTGTTTTTTAAAAAAGTTAAATCCACTCTTAAATAACAAACAAAAAAAATAACCCATAAGAAAATAGCACCCACTTGAAAATCTTTTAAGTGGTATTGGTAACTTTGCCTTAATTAAGCAATGAACCTCTTGACAGACACAAAAATACACAAGACAAAGCATTACATTCTCTTAAATGAATAATTATCTATGAAACCCATATTTCAGCCTTTACAGTAATAACTTTAATATATTGAAACTCAATGTTATTGCCACTGGTGGGAAAAAATAAAAAAGAGGTCCCTGATGCAAAAATCTTTAATAAGCACTGAGCATAGTGGAGACCAACTGAAAGCCAAAATGAAGCTTAATGGCTTCTTTCCAATTGAAATCTTGACAAAACATTATAAATCAGGGGCATTGGCCTTAAAGTGCTGATAATGCATTTCCCCCACTCTGAAACCGTCCTTCTGAGGTTTGGGGACCTGAGGTGGAAAATGAATCTGACGACCCGCACTTTAATTATTTGGACATAAAGTGGAGTCATTATTAGTGGCCTGTGTCTCAGATGATCGTCTGCGACAGTCACACGGACGTGAATGTCAAGGTTACATGGGTTATGATTAACAACCAGTGTCAGGCACAATGATCTGTCTATGAATGCACTGTGCTATATGAATGTTTTATTTATTCTATGGACAAAACTTGTTAATGAGCTGTTGCTGATAAATAAATGGAATGAAATTGTCCTTTTCTGACTTCATTCAAAATCCAAGTCAGCCATCTCCTGAGGCGTGCTGGGGGCTTGACTTCAGGGACTGGAAATATGTGATGACTCCAAGACAGAGGGTCTTTGTCAATTTGAATCATTTCCTAGTTCCCAATTATTGCCCCCTCAAGTCTTTGAGCAGCCTAAATATTTCTCACTTTATTACTCATAAAGAACTACCAATTTTTATTACTCATATCTGGGCAGATTGGATTACGGTAAAGCCCTTTGACTCTATCACTGTTGATTTCCCTGGAGGCTATGAAGAGAACTTTAATGAATCTCCATTTTTATCAAAACCCCTTTGCTATGAGGTGCCTTAATTTGATAAGCCATGGCCAATAAATGAGTCAAACGCCCAGATATCTCAAATGACTGAAGGTGGCAGGTTTTGACCGGAGTCAGTATTTCTGATTAAGTTCCATCAAGACTATGTCCTACATCAGAAAAATTCCCAAAATAATAAGAATGGACAATGAATTGTGTTGGTTCTGTTACATTAGTGGACATGTTCAGTATAGCACTGTGTACAATAGACAGAGTATGTGTCAAACTATAGAAAAAGTCCAAATGACCACTACTATACAAAAAATGGATTTTTACATGCTTAGTGTCTTTTTTATTAATTTGCTGCATCTTTGAGAGACACATCAACATTTTAATCTGTACTTTTACTCCCATAGTGTTTTTTGTTATGAACCATTCAAGCTTTGGGCAACATTTTTCAGTTAATGTTACAATTGCTCAAAGTTTTGGAAAAGTTCTGGTCATGATTTAAAAAAAAAAGCATTTCCCTTAAAAATAAAACCCACGTCCACAGTGGAAAACTTCTTCGTATTAACTCGCGTTGTCAGACTTGAAGGCCAACTTATCCGCCCCCCCACCCCCACTCAGTAAATTCCTACTTGTGTATCCACCACATAATCCTTTCATTGTGGGGAAATTTATTCCTCTTACTTACTTATTCCTCTCACTTATTTGCATTTTCAGACTGTACTCATTTCAAGCTGTCCTCCAAAAAAATGAACATTTTCTTTGCACCACATATTTGTATCATACAATATTTATGTTTAGTTGGGAGCCAGTGGCTGCAAGATGAAATTCCCAAGCTTCCCAGTAGCTATAATTCACTATCAAGGATATTTCTCACACGTGCTCAGAGAGGAAGAATGTTCGTTATATCTATTCTTAAGCCAGGGCGGTTATGACCCTATTGCTCCTTACTTTTGCTCGTTGCTTATTGTTGAAAAGGAAACTCAAGCTTATTAGTCTCAGTTGATGTGGTTGAAGATGTGGACTTAATTCTTTAGATGTAAAAAAAAAATGCAAATGTAAGAAACTGGAACTGAAATCAAATCAAATAGACAGCGGTGATCTGACAATTCTCCAACATGATGCAACTCGGTTGCAACCAGAGTTATTCGGCATGTCTGACGTGGGGATCAAGTCAGCACTGCGTGAACCATCAATAGCCGCTTCCCCGCTGACCTCCATATTGTGCAAGGTTGTGTCTTAATTGGACTAATGTCAATGTTAAGTGAATCCACACTCTATGCAGGTGTTGTCTGGCTGTTGTGTGGTTGTTGTTGTCTTCCATAATCAACATTTGTGGGTTAATCCATCATTCCTTTGATATATGATTTAGGCCTCTGTTCCGTTCACCCCTGCATCATCACACAAAGTGTTGCGATATCAAATCCTGTTGGTAAATTCCACGGTTCCTCAAATATTTTTCTGTGGGTGTCTGATGTCACAGGTAGCCGTGCTTTTTTGAAATTGTTAAAGTTTTGAGAGTTTGCTAAAGCTCTCATCAACAGTAGACCTACTACTTCAGTGTTCACATCGTCAAAGCCAAAGAATCATTGTAAAAGATATGTTTTCATATATATTCAGTTAAGTGTTCAAATGTCAGAAAGAAAAAAAGAGAAGAAAAGAATTATTTTTGATGGAGGTTTTATAGAAAAGTGATTTTAACAGCAAAGGAAAAAAATTCTAATGCAACAATCATTTGATTTATATTAAAGTGTATTTCCATCCCTGGAGATTGCAGCTCCATCCTCTTGACCTTGAAACAGCTTGGAGCCAGAGACAAGACATGTTTATGATTAGCAGTAGGACAAATAAAGATGCATGCAGTTGCTTTCCGCCCGCCTTCCCCTCAGTGTGCTCTGTGTCGAAGTTTCATCCAATATGACGTGAAAGAAAAATGAATAAATGATGCGTGGTGTTTTGTAAATTCTCACCGTCTTTCCTATACTGCTATTCCAAATGTGAAACCTCACTGCAGTTGACATAGTCACAGCATTTTTTTTTTTTCCAAGGTACTTACTTTTCAATCTGATAACTTCATGGAAAATAATAATTTTACCAACTTTCAAGCCTGAGAATGCAGAATTGATTCTTCTTTTTTTAGGCAGCGCATTTGTTTATCTCAATGGAGTAGGCACCAGTCATGGCGACAGCATGTCAATTTCAAGATCAATTGTTGGCTTCTTGCCTCTGGCCTTTGCATTGCATTACCATAGTAATGACTTTTTGACCCTTCTTTTTAAAGTGGAGATCTACATTTCTAGTTGTGGAGACAAATGGCGTACCTGAAAGTCATTTGTGGTGTGTAATGAATTATTCTCTACGAGACTTTGTGTATTCACACATCGAGCATCAAAACTAACCATCTGCTGAACGGTTATGATGACTTACGAGGGTGGCAGCCTGAAAAAATGTCTTCTATTAACTTTGCTTCCTGTTTTTTTTTTAATTGCCACTTTAGAACTGCTACTTGTTTGGACACTTGTATTCTGGAACAAGTACATACAAGTTGTACTTGGAATAGAAACACAATATACTGCTCTGTAAATATTTTCCGCTACAACACCAGGACTTCACAGTTCATTCACTCCAATGATATGCACATTGAAGTATATTACTATATGTGCATATTTTACATAAATGAATAAATGAAAATTATTTAAGCCAGATTCGTCATGCTGTATATACATTACTACAAAAAATTCAAAGAAAACCAATTTGAAAGATCAGATTTTCAGACTTTCATGGAAAAAACGAAATTATTTACAGTTTATAACAAACTGTAACAAAATATATAATGAATAATAAAAAAATGTGTAATGTTTAATACTAGAGAATTCAGAATAAAAACAACAAAGTTATAAGTTAACAAATTGGTGTGGAAGACGTACTCTGACCTTTTACTTCAGAAAAGTAGCAATACCACAGTGTACACACCAAATGTGAATTACTCATTTTGCAGAGTGGCCCCTTTCAGAATATTGTTTGTCATAATATTGGATATTAATTACTGATGCAATAATATGTTTATTACTTTAAAGTTGCAGCTGGTAAAGGGGGGTAATTTTAATTGCTATATATACTACTGGGTAGCTTCATCTCTAATAAAAAACACCATAATTTGTTGATTGTAATGCATGTTGTCAATCTGAATCTGCAAAGTAACCTGCTGTTACGTTAAATGTACAGTGCTTGAGTAAATGTCGGGTTGAGGTAGCAGTCATGAAGCGTAACTTTCCTGGTTTGCATCAGGCAGTTACATGGCATTCCTCATCAGTCTAAATAAATGCATAAAATAGGCAAAAATTATTTTCAAAAAGAGAAGAAAAATATAGCTTTTTCTTTTTCAAAGGCCAAATCGGTGTGTGGGAGAATACTGGTTGAAAGTGATTCCATACAACTCCCCTTCCATAACAATGCTACCAATGTGCTCTTGAGCAAGGAAGGGATACTGCCCTTAGATACTATTCAGTGGTCCTGGTGAGCATCTTGTTAAGTGTTAATGTCTGTGACTGCATGAATGTAAAACAGGCCATTTCAGAGAAGGAACATGCAGGCTCAGCAAACCTGGAACTTCCCTGGATTAAAAAAAACACAGGTGGAATATTTTATACAGGAGGATTTTCATCTTACATGTGTTCCTCTCAGTGTGGGAGCGCAGCAAACATGCAGATGGTCGTTTGTTGATTTAAATCCCTTGACATGCAACACAATTGTATCGCTGCTCTTACGCGCATTTCAGACAAGCGTGAACACACTGCACATTGGTTCTTAAATAATGTCACATGCTGTGCAAGTGGTTGCATGGCAGCTCTTATAGGAGGCCGGGGCAGTATGTGTAGTTTGGACAGTTGAAAAAAAAAAAAAGGTTTGGCTGAGAACAGTGAGCGGAACCCTAATTAAAAACTAAAATATATAAATAAATGGATCGCCTATTCACAGATGGCTGAGAGACTGCCATGCAAGATGTCCCTTAGGATAGAAACTTGTCTTTGCTGCCAGGAAGCTATTTGGCATTTTAAAAACTGTCAGCAAGCCTCATTTGCTATCATGCCATCCTGCGCTCATATCCGCGCTCACATAACTGTACAGCCGTGGCTGGGTTAAGGTAAGTCAGCTGGGGGCAGGGACAGGCGGGGGGATGCACCAACAGCGCCTGATGCCAATAAATGTACTCAGCTTCAAAGATGACGTCGTAGTCCACAGCATACACATATGTGAGGATTTAACATGAGCTACGTATACACAGCAGTTGGAAGCAAATGCTTCCTGCTTCTGGGTAAAAGACAACAACCAGCTCGAGAAATAAAGACGACTAAATGTTGTGGGAATTATACACTGTTTTCTCAGTAGGTTAAAACAGTGTCACTGATGTCATATTTTCCTGTTCATATAATGGCATCCACTATTGTTTCTTCAAGATATAATCATCTATGTCATTGATCGACTGAACAAAGTCATATCTTTGATCATCCAATCCGAGCAGGCGTTGTGGTTCAGCTCAATAGCAGCAAAGATCAGCGAAATGATTTTCCTGTAATTTTAACAGCTTAGCAGATTATCTGTCTTGTAATTTGGTTCAGTTGGAGACTTTTATCTGACAGACACATTGTCCTCGCCTCTGTTCCTACCTGTTGTCGGCGACTGAAAGGAGAGGCTGTATTTTCCAGCTGTCCAAAGGCATCACCTTGTGTCACCTTAAACCAGAACGACTGGCTGATTGATTTTCCTCTTACGAATCAATGCGTTCTTATTTTCCCAGCCTTGGCAGCCGTCGCAGAGTTGTTTTAAGGAACTGTTTGCCTCAAAATTGAAATTCTGTCATTATCTGCTCATTCCGATGTCAGTTGGATCTCCAGTGAAGTTTGCCCGACCACCAAACACACGGTTAAGGGTTGACAAAAGCTGCTGAGTGATCTGAAAGGCGCTCGCTCCTTGGCTGGAGGCCAGAGTCAACATTGACAGTATCTTTTGCATTTAAATTATGTAAAAATTTCTTGATTAATTCCATCCAGTTTTCAGCCCATAATTTATTCAAACCCACAATTCCATGTTTTCACAGCTGCATCATTCATCATCACCATCATTTATGTATTTCTTTTTTTTTATGTATTTTATTATCTCTCCATCTCATTTGACATTATTGTTTTTAACATGTTTTTATGTTAATTTTATGTCTTTAACACCCGAATTATTATTATTATATAATTCTCAGGTGGAAATATTCAAAATGTTTTGTGCATCAGTTCAAAATTGATGCACGTGACATGTCTGGCTTCTCTGGAAACTTTGGGATATCTGCTAAAATTTGAAAGAAAATCTTGTAGATTTGAACAAAGTTTGGAGTTTGTACCGACTTGGGTTAAAGAGGTTTACAAGAAAAAATTGAAAGATACATTTGCAACCATACTTGGTGGCATGGATAGTAGCAACATGTCAAAGAACATCGACTAAAGTAGGTTTCTTGTCCAAGTTTCATTATCAGTAACCAGATGCTGTTTAGTGTTCTCAGTCCCATGACGGCTAAAATGTAGCCTGAAAATGTTATTCTGTCTCTTGTTGTTTAAGGCTTTTGTATTTTTATTTTGAGGCTCTGGAAACTGAGTGATGTTTAATTTATTTATTTTTTCTTCTATCTGTGTTTCTGTAATCCCTGGTGAAGTGCAGATTGCACAATGCTTGGTATTAAAGGCAGATTTTGATGTGACATTTAAAGTTTAGCTCACTGGTTTGTTGAATGCAGGTTTGAACTGGCGATGCTTAGAATTTCTGAATGAAGATTGTTTTGTACTCATATGGTTTATTATCAAATTGTTGCAGTTTACCGTGTTTTTTCCATTACCTTGTTTATGTCGCTGACTTATTAATCAAGCAGTGAAGTCAATGATAGATCATTCCTTCATTTGATTTTATGATGATGATGTTTGAATCTTTGTATGTAATGACGTGCCCTTTTGCTCAGTTTTGGCAGCTGAGTGACAAACCAGTTCTTCTTGTAGTTACTCCAAAGAAAATCGTTGCTGCTGCTGGAAGAATAAAAGTGCTCATTTCCTGTGTGCCAGAGGACTTCTTTCCTGTACAGTGGGTGGTTAAATGAAAGCTTTCTGAAAGCTTTGATTTACTTCAGCTGTGTGTTGAACTGCCATTCTTGACAGCACAGAGGTCTGATACAGCCTTGTGTTTGCAAATGCCTGCCTGCATATGTGCAACCGTGCGTGGAAACTACATCAGTAGCCATTTGCCAGTGGCCAGTGACATGATTTTGAGATTTTCTGTGCTTTAAAATTAATATTTTGTAATTTTTTTTTTCTTTGGAGAGGATTAGGCTCATTGTGCCTTGATAAAAGCTTAGAGGTAAGACTTTGACCATGAAGCTAGCTGTGGTCAAACCTGAACAAAGCCCCCGTGGCAGTATTTCAGCTCACTAATGAAGCGAGCTCAGTGAATGGCAATGACTACACCTTTTCTCATTCTCTCACTCTCTCATTTAAGTGCACCATACATAACCCGAGGCCCGTTTTCATTGTGTCATTACTGAGAATAACAAATTATTCTTCCTGTTTGCAGGAAATATTGAATAGTTTAATTAATACCACATGTTTAAAAAGCAATGAAAACTGGCTCAGCACTATAGATATTTTCCAGCTGTGTCTTGATAAATATGTAATAAATTGAAATTACCATAATAGCTCACTTCTACACAGCAATGCTGTCTTGGTGCAGTGAACATCATTTATTTAGTAATACATTCATATTATCTATAACATGCTGCCACTAAAACAATGCCACCGTGAAAAATCTGTGGTGATAATCAATGAAAACAGACACTCCCCCAATTTTTTTCTATTCCCTTTAACTGAATAAGTCAAATACTGTCTGATGTAATAATAATGATATACCATTTTGGCCTGTTGGCGTAGAACCCGTGCTAAATTCTATGCCACCGTCCTACAGGTTTCCTAGAGAATTATAAAGAGGATTATTAATTCAATTTCAGTAGCGAGTGAGGCAGCAGGGTCTATTGTGTGCAAACCTCCCAGGCTGATCTGCATGGCCTCCTTGTATTGAATACTCTTGGATTCTGAATTGTGCAACTTTGCCTCTATTTTTTCTTTTCTTTTTTTGCATCTGTTGTTGTGGGAACTATGGAGTCCGATTGTACTTCTCACCATGGTGGTGGAACTCCCATGACGTGTTTCAATGCCACTGATTCTCACCTGTGCGCAAATCTCTGCTTCTAATAGGCAATCTCAGTTGCTGTAAGTACAAGAGCTTAACATCAGCAGAACATCTTGTACTTCCGAATGCTTTTCACATACTCTCTTTACAATCAAAAAAATAGAAAATAAAAAAAGGTTAAGAAGTAAGGAACTAATTTCACGGTTATACATCAGTTAAGTACCATCTCTGACAGAAAAATACATCCCATGATCAAACATCTTTTCTTTTATGAATACTAAAATGTAATCAAAACCTACAGGAATGGTGGCTAAAGATGACCCAGTTTGTAAAAGTGGAATTGTTTTTTTTAAATGTCATAAATTAGAGTAGTATTTAGTATAGTGTTGATTCCTTTCATGTCTTTTCTGCAGCCATTTCAACATCTGAACCTCCTGAGTGCTGGTTTTAATTTTTAAAGCCGCACTCAGAAGGTTCAGATGGAGGGACAACAATCAATAATATACATTATGCACATGGCGGATGATTGAGGAACTAGAAATCACATGGACTCGTGGGAGAAAAAAAAAAGAAAAAAAGAAAGCATGAGCAAAGGACAAAAACATATTAATCTGCATGAAAAATTACACTGTTTGTTGATTCATTCCACTCGGGAGCCTCTTGACTGTTGGGGCTCAGTATGTGATGAGGGACAATCAGTCAGTCTGCAAGTTTTCTGCATTTCCCACAGGCTAGAAAAACAAGACAAAAAAAGATATATAGAAGGTATAAAGAAGTGAGTTTTCTCTCTAAGTATGAAATGTAGGAGAATTTTGTAATAATTTACACATTATCTCTTATGTGATGGAAATGTTCAGTGAGTCGGTGTGTATTGAGACCACATTGGACATAATACTGACAAAAAAAATCTCACACAGCTGCAGCAGTGATATCATTGGATGTTTTCAGTCCTATCCAGTGCATCTCGCTCACAGAAAGCAAGTGCCATCAATGCATGGCCACTGGTTAAAGCTTATGAGTCCTGAACTTATCTCCTCATGGCTTCATGTTAGCAGTTTCCTGTTTCAACCTGACAATTCCACCGTGCACAAAGCCAGATCCATAAAGAAATTGTTTTCCCAGTTTGGTGCGGAAGAACTCCATTCTCCTGCAAAGACTGTCCCCAGTCATCAACCCCCCGTAATTCATCCCAACACCTTGGGATGAATTGGAATGCCGACTGCGAACCAGACCTCGTTGTCCGACATCAGTGTCACTAATGGTTTTGTGGATGAATGGGAGCAAATGCCCGAGGCCAAGTTCCAAAATCTTGTGGAAAGCCTCCCTCCTGGAAAAGTCAAAGCTGTTAAAGCAGTAGATTAATGCCTATGGTTTATGGAATGAGATGCTTAGCAATCATAGATAGGTGTTGTGTTCATAGTCGACATAAATTCTGGGGCTTTTTCATTGGCCCACTATGGACCACATGCTTTTAGCATATACGCACAATGATATTGATTTCAGCCATATCGCCAATGTCAACATCACTATTGGTAAACAATATCATCTGGCATCATGAGGCATCAGCAGCTGCATTTTGTTTAAAATGAACGCCAGAGGAACACGGCTGTTAGCATGAGCAATGATATGGCTCCAGAGGCACCAACAAAAACTACATCACAACTAAAGAAAAAAAGAAATTTTATCAGAGTCTGGGTTTTTTCACTGAAAGATATTGTAGGGAACGGAAATTGAGAACCCCACCAAAGAGATGTCACCAAAATGAGAACACATTTGACCTGAATAGAAAGCTTTCCTCTTTCTAATAGCTCACACTCAACAAGCTGCCGTATAAACTGTGATAAGTCAAATCCCTGTCAGGAACTTTCCTTGTGGGTATCACCTTTTCCTCTGATGGATTGTAGCAGCAGAGTTATGATCTGTCAAAGCCAAGAAATTTTGATTTTTCCTGAGCTGCATCAGGTCGTGCCCTACTGTCACTGACTGTGTGAAATATTGGTGGCAATTATCTCGGACGCTGGTGGCCACGCTGAGATGGTGGGTGATTTGGGTGACAACTTGTTACATCACATACTGTAGCCCATATTAAAGTGGTAATCTGCAATCTGGCAACAGCTTTCTTCCCGTGCTGTCGTCTCTTTGCCCTCATCCCCCCCCCCCCCCCCCCCCATGAGAATTGCTTGTCAGTTAAAAACAGTGTGGGTGGCACTGTTTTGTATTTTCCTTCCTATTTTCTCTTGATGATGTTTGAGTTTCTGTAGGCAGCATTATCTCATCAGACCTAGTAGCTTTTCCTTCTCACACTAAATAGACACAGCTCTTCCTCTTCTTACAGCCAGGTGTTAACTGTATGTTTAAAAACTGGGTATCTAGATCAGATGTTGGAAATAAATGAACACCGTGTATTATCTTTACTTACAAGCATTCAGTGTTGCTTGTCTTTTTGCTCGAGCACGAAAGACCAAAATGTCCAAAAAGTGTGTATGTTTGTGTGTGTTAGTCTTTGGTTCTTTCTCATTGAGAGTTTTTTGATCTTACGCACCTGAAAAAATGTGTGAGAAGTTATTTGCCAGATGCTACTTAATTCCAGTCTCTTAAATGTAAACATTTTGTCTGTTTAATATCATGATAAATTGAATATCTTTGGGGTTTGGACCGATGGATAAACTAAAAACACTATTTGAAGATGTTGCCTTGGGCTCTGTGAATTATCTGATATTTTACAAACATTTTGGGTGCCAATTCACTTGCATTACCGTGGACTTTGACATTCCAGCAGTGCATGGATTCATCTTTATCTTGTGCTTGTATTTGAGTTGTAGAGCCTTTGTGCCTCCTGTCACACCGGCAGTGCACAGATGCATCACATTACTTAATAGTGGCGGGCACCAATTACCACCCACTGAATGTAAATGTACTGATACTAACACGAACAAGTAGTGCTATCAGTTAACACAAAATTGCAACCCCAAAATTACTACAACAGTGTATATTCTGTCAGTATGTTTTGATTAAATTCATAATTCTTGTGCATGTTATATATTGGACAAACATGTATTTTAAAAAATACTCATGCTATAAATAGATAAGAAGAAGAGCTTTGAATGGGAATAGAAATTCAGGTTCCTTTGAATGTCCTGCCTCAACCTATGCCTTTAACCAGACGACCATGAAAGCAAATTCCACAAACCAAACAAGCACTCACACACATACAGAAAAGCTCACAGACCCACACACACACACACACACACACACACACAGACACACACACACACACACACAGACACACAGACAGACCAGAGGTCAAAACAAAGTAGTAACGCCAGAGGAAAAGATTAGAATGACAAAGGAGAGTGGCACTGAGTTGGGAGAGCTGTGGGGAAGAGGACAGCGGAGATGGAGATGCTAAATAATGGCTCTCTTGTGGATAAAATATAACCTCCATTGAAAGAGCAAGGGGGGGGGGGGGGCATCTGAAGGAAGTAACCATAACATTTTAGAGGCAGGGTGAAGAGAAAGAAAACATGGAGTTCAGTTTGTAAAATGCTCTGAAATCAACATTTTATTTATGCGGTGCATGCCAGTATGCGCATAAACAGAGTCCTCAATTATATTACATATTGATATAAATCATAATATTTTCTAAACTGTCTCTATTTTGTGTAAACATTTCAAGATAAGTGATGATTCAAGTCAACACAAATGCACATCAGGCTGGCTGTTTTTTTTGTTTTTTTTTTTGGGGGGGGGGGGTTGTTTTTTTTTGATAAGTAAGGTTCTGTATCCTTGCCAACAGTTACTTTGTCAATGTGAGATCCACATATTTTTTTAAGTGGGATTCATCATTTCGGATGGAGGCTGTGAATGTGCAGGTTTTAGTAGACAGACACTCCAGGCTGAGAGGATCCACTGCCTTTCATCATCACAGGCCCCATATTGCTGCCTGTACTTAGAGAACATAAATGAATTGGTGCGTGCACAAAAAGCAAGACTATTTTTATTACTAACTGGGGATCTCATAACATTTACAGCGTAGCCAAAGTAAATGCAAGAGCATACAGTACATTGAAGCTCCTTTATATTCAATTAATGGACACCCTCCATCTATTGCTGAGGACAGGCTAAAAGAAGGTCAGGCCTCTATTTTATGCATGTCCAATATGAGTAATAAGGTTATTAATCCCCTCATGTGACCCAGGCATAATGAATGTTCAATTGCTTGGCTTTCAAATGAGAAGAGGAGTTGGGCTATGAACTGTGCGTCTTATGCTGCTGGCAGAGAGGAGAACAAGAGGGGAGATAAGAGGAGAGCGAAGGCTGCAGTTTGGAGAAATGAAACCAAAGACAAATGGAAAGTGGTGATAGAGTATGTAACCGACTGTGTCCGAATCTAAATATGCATCAAAATGCTAATAGGGATAGACAATCATGCTGATGACAAAACTCCACTTAAAGTCCGCTTAGGCTACTTGCTTGTTCTTGAGCTTCCCAATGTTGTTGATGTTTTAAAGAATACTTGAATCTTGAGGTGAGGGCCTCCTACAATGTTAATCCATGCAACATTCCAAGTTAAGGAGACTCATGGCCTCTGTTGTAGTCACATGTGTGGTTGCAAGTACACATTGTATTTATGTATTTATTTCCAATAGCCTATGCTTAAAGGGGTTTTGCTATTGCTACATAGCTACCATCAGCATTAACAGCTGTTTACTAACAAGTCTTACTGAGAGCTTCAGCCATTGTTCCGTTTACAAGACAGGCAGTTATAATATGTCGTCTGAACAGCACTACTTCTTCAGCACAGACTGTGACTCGGTTTGGGGAAGTGCTGAGTCAGTCCAGGCCGGTGCTAGCTGGTTAGCATGCTAACTTCAGCACAAGAAAAGAAGTGATAGAAATAGAAGCAAAACAGAAGGGTTGCTTTCCACAGCTGGAGACAGCTCGCAGCAAATAATGGAACTGCTGAACTCTTCTTCTGGACTGGTAAGTAAACAGCTGTAGCAGTAGCATTAGCAAAACTTACAAATAGCTCCAATATGCAACAATAAGTTACAGCAAAATGGAACGAATGGCAAAAATAAATAATTCAAAATAAAACTTTTTTTGTTTTTATCATTCGAGAGTTTCTCTGTTTCATGGCTCTAAAACCTCGGCTGATGCTAATCTGCACCTCCCAAATTCTCCCACTACAGACTTGACACTGTCCTCAGCACCACTGCGGCATGATTAACGGATGACCTAACACATGACCTCCCATAATTGCCTGTATTAGCCGCCCAGGCACAGACCCCTGACATGACCATGTGGCTTAGATGAGAAGGGTGGGGGGGGTTGTCTATGTGTAACAAAAGACTTGGACCAAAACAGAGCCAGAGTGGGGGAATTAATAATATTGTAATCAAGCATCAAAACCGTGACATTATGCATGCACAGTGGGAGCACATCCCCCATCGTGGCTAAGCAGCATGTCAGCTCCTCCCTCAGCGAAGCAGGGTGGTGGGAATGGGAGCCACTGTCTGTCAGGATACAACAACAAGGTCAACTGCCGTTTAGCAGCGCAGCGTTCCTCGAATGCCAGTAAAACAGATCCCTCTGCCCAGGCTGCTGACCTTGTCTTGTTTAATGAAATGTAGTGACCATGCGTAACTTCGCAGCCTGTTAAACAGCCTGTGGACTTTGCCTGCGTGTGAGCGATGCCGACTGCGATTGCTGCCCACCAGTCTGTATCACGGAACGGCCCGCGCCAATGAGCGTGCATGAATAATGTCAGTGAATTACAGGACTGGCTGATTGGGGAGATTTGAAATGTGGCATTGATAATAGATAGTGAAATATTACCTAAATGTGAGTGATGCTGCTGGGAGGGAAGGGGCGTTGCTCGACACATTTCCATTCTTCTGCTGCAGTAACCAGTCTAATCAGATATGCTGAATGTGTTAAAGGCTACCAAAACATTGCTGCCTGCACTTGCATAATAACACTGATAAGGGACTGATAATAACATAATAACCCACTGAATTCTCCCTTCCCCCTGCCCTCGTACACTTCCTCTTCTTAGCTCTCGCATTGCATAAATACCCATCACCACTTTCCACACATGTCAGGGGAGACATCACCGCCGCTGAGCATGAGCGTCCTTTGGCTGTGTAGAGACAGATAGGGAATCATACTGACAACAGTCACGTGCGATGACGTGATGCAGTTGCAGAATAAAGGAAGCAATCCTTGATGGGATAAGGCAATCCCAGTTGACAATCTGCTCCTAATTGGGTCATAAGGCATGTATAATAGCAACTAACAGTTTTTGCTAGTTTTTGGTAAATAATTATTCATTTATTCATTGCAGGTCTGATCTGTGGAGCAATTTTTGATTGATGTGATACTCCCACTTGGGCGCTGCCAAAGGGCCTCTAAAAGAATAACTCAGCATTTTGGGAAATGCATTTCTCCCACAGTTAGATGAAAACACACCATAAAACCCCAACTTTCTGTCTATCAGATTAGTGTTTATTAGTGAGCTTTACAGGTGCGGGTTGGCAGTTTTTATTTTTGGACAGAACCACACTAGAGACTTCCCCCACCCCTGCATCCACTCATAGCTTGGCTAAACTGTTCTCATGCTCCGGCTTTTTATTTACAGACTCTGTAGCGGAGTGGTATTGATCTTCTCGTCTGATTCTCAGAAAGAAAGCACATATTTCCCAAAATGTCAAAATACCCCTTTAATCTTGTCTGATATTGGGAAGTGTCTATAAAAATTGAGAAATCACCCTTTGTCAGATGAAAATATAGAAATCCAAATGACTTGAAAAAAGAAAAAAAAACAAAGCCAAATTTTTAATTTCATGCTTTGTCTATCGTCTAATGAAACTTCTATCTTATGTTGGTCTGATCTGGAGTCAGTCAAGGCTATGGAGCCAAATCCTTTTAAAGATGTATGCTGTTCTCATCGTTTGGTCATAAAAAATCCAGATATCATTCCTGGTGTATTTTAAATTCTGCTTCCTTTTTCATTTAGATTCAAGAGCTAAACTGACACGTTTCAGATTTGTAATAATCTGCCCTCCTCTGACCACCAGAGGCTCCACATTGGTCAGAGGTCCCTGAGTCCCGTCCCCTCCGGCCCGGTCAGTAATCCATCCTTTAATGTTGCCTGCCGGCACTTTTTGCAGTCGTGTAGGATGTAGTTACTGAAACATGCAATGAAACCCATTTTGACTACACCATAGGGAGCTGGTGACCAAGCTAAAGGAATTTAATTAATTATGGATTATGACTGGTTTCAACAGAAAAGCCACCCACATTATGCTTTTTCAGAGAAGACAAGGCTAATGTTTGAAGACTGAGAAATATGAGGCAGACGACTGATCTTCAGATTTTATTTTAACAATATTAGGAATCATTTATCGAATGTATCAGCTCCCAGGGCCAAGAGATGAACAGTGTGCTGCTGCTACTGTCACCTTCTGTCTCTGAAATGTGACTATTCCCACGACATGTGCCTCATCTCATTGCAGCATTAGCCTTGAAAAGGACTAAAAAACAGTTTGAATGTAATGTAATTTAGCCTAGCATGTCAGTCTCCTTGACGGCTGCATCCATCATTGTCAACAAAGGCTACATCAGTGCGGGCCCCAAGGTTTTGCCAAAGGATACTGGAATTGTGAACGTCTCACTCAGGTGTCTGAAGTCATCGGGAGGAGGAAGAGACGAGTGGAAGTGGAAGTGGCAGGGAACACCATGCCCTGCTTATTTTGAACAAGGAACATCTTTTTGACTGGGAACAGCAATGATACAGACGCATACTCACAGATAGCAAACTTTAAAGTTTGGATTTACTGGAGGCATCATGAGAAACTTTCAAGTTTGGGTTTAATGTAGTGTGGGTGTCAAGGTAAGATGGAATATCCCCCGTATCATCCAGTCAGTGAGCAGGCTCATAGAAAAAATAAAGGTCTGTGTGTTTTGTTTACCGTTGACATTTAAGCTGGGTAATGGCTAAGCGTCCTGATATTCAGTGGGCGGCTATTTTATCATATTTCATTAGTGTGGCTCATTAGGATCAGATGAAGGCCTGGAGATTCCTGGCTGCTGAGTGATGTCTGTGACTTCTCCCCCCACCTCCAACTTCAAGTAAAAAGCTAGCTAAAAGAAAGAGAACATCACAGGCTTTTATCCGCCTTTCATCATGTGGAGGTTGGCAATTTCACAAAACCAGTCAATTAGAGCTTATTAAAGCCATCACACTGTTGCTGTTCCACATCCAGCCACATTGTATGAGGTGTGTTTTATTTTTGTTTTTAGTTTATGACATCATTATTGCATTATTAATACTGATCAAACATTTTTTTTTCCATGTGAATGTAGTCCACATTAGTCTCGTTTTTGTGGAATTCATTTCATGGGGTGCACCTCGGGAGTAACGCCATGTTCTGATTTAACAAAATAAAACAGGGTTTAGATTGTTCCGCGACAAATTCCTCTTCATTCCGATGACAGGAGGAAGGCAGAACCAGGCTTCCAGGAAACCAAAAAAAAGACAAATTGCTCCAAACAATAGATGGATGAAACGATCAAGCATTTGATTTGCATGGGATTAGTTTTATCAGGGGACATCTGTCCTCCCCTCAAAAACATGGTAGATTTACAAATTATGGGAATTGAAGCTCCTTGTGGGATTATATTCATCAACTCTCATGATTAATTTGAGCAACTTTTTTTGATCTTTTGCAGCCTGCATTTAATAGACTCTGCGTTCTTAATGATTCATAACCTCAAACTGAAACTTTAAAGGGTTTTTTTTTTTTTTTTTTTTTAACAATTAGCAAGGAGTTATTCCCCAAAATGGATAAGCAGTTTCTCTTCCAACCTTGAATTTCGCTGCGGTTGTCCTCTCACTGAGCTAATCTGAGTTTTCCCTTTGAAGAATGTTAATGTGCCCTCTGCTGGTTCGTCAATTCCTGGGACTTTTGTCTAATATTGGTTCCACCTTGAACTGGTTCCATAGCCCACTGTGAGACAGGAGGCAGATTAATGCCACTCCTTTGAAATCTCAGTCGCATAGTAGCAGCACCAGCTCAACCTTGAAAAAAAATAAATCTCGAGTTTGCCATCTGTCACTGCGTTGACTAATGTCCAGGCTCGAAATCTTGCCTTGATTTTTTTACCCAAATTGAAAGGAGAAAGGAAATGGAGTTAGAGAGAGAGAGAGAGAGAGAGAGAGACATGAATGAGGTGCTGATATTATCCGTATGCAACTAGCAGTGTTTTGGTTGCCAGTGTCATCATAGTTGATGAAACATGAATCTACCAGGTTTCAAAGAATCTACATTTGGCCGCTTCCCTGTTTTCAGAAAAAAAAGAAAGGAAAGAAAAAAGTCTTATAAAAGACTCCGCTGCCAGTGAGGGAGGAAATTCAACTCACCATCATTAAGTTTAATTTACCCAGCAAAGCTTGATTCATAGTTTAAAATCTATGTATATACTGACCTCATGTAGGATATTTGTTAGAATCAAAAATACATTCATATGAATTCAATTAGCTCCAGGCAAGGCCTGTTTTCAGGAAAGTGTGGTCCTTGGAATCCAGAGGATATTATTAGATTATGCTATTCCTATATTTAGCTATGTATGTGTGTTGATGATGCAAATGAATCTGCTTTGACCGGTGGGCTTCATGAGTAACGTTATCAGAGTATATGTATATATAAGTGGTGTAGACAAAACTACTCTGCAGATAAGAAAGAAAGTGTGATAAAAGAAATTATATATATTTGTGCTGCCTATTTGATAAACATGATGAGATGCAAATTGATGTTGTCACAAATAATCAAGCGCAGCAAGAGACATCAAAGGAGTATGTAAGAAAGGTGCTTTTGCCTCCATATGTTTCAGGAGCCTTTAAAAACGTGTTCAGAATTTCGAAGCCATCTCCTTGTTCTGCTGCTTGCTTTGGTTACCTCCAAGATGCATGATGATATTGTACTGCAGAGGGAAAGACACTCTTTATTTCACCGCTGTGGGTGCACATAACAGACCACTGGAAAGCCAGCTGCTGACAGTTTTATGGATCCGTGTGAAGGTTCCCTGCAAACCGAGGCGAACTGAGCTTTATTTGCCCGTAGAAGTGAATGGCTGTGATGACAAACACAAGTCTTTAAATGTGCACAATGTTTGTCTTCGGATCCTTGGAGAGATCTGCGTGGCTTCTAGACTAAGAATCTAAGAATCCGAAAACATCCAAACAGTGGGAGTGTGTGAATATACAGTATATTCAGCTGCATTTAGCATCTCTCTGTACTTTGTGTGCGTGCAGTTGCTTTGTCATAAATATTCAGAATCTACACGGGTATGTTTGTGTGTCATACAGTATTTGATAATGAGCGTGCTGCATGTAGGAGTGTGCATTTCTCTGTGAACATCCACAAGCATTTGTACAGTAATGTGTGTCGAGTCTGTGCTGCTTTGCGCACAGTCGGGGTGCCGGAGTATAATGTTGCAGGGGACGTGGCCATTCGCACAAACAAATCCACATATATTTCCCCCCTGCAAGTAGCAACGCGCTTAATTATTAAAGAGGGAGCATTGATTTCATGAATTAGCAAACAAAGGCGAGGCTTTAACAGTAACTGCTTTGTGGTGCTGCATGCTTGTTTAGGAGAGTAACTACAGTTGTTGTGTATCGCAGCTTATCAAGGTCCTAAATATGCAACACTACACCTGCCTGGCATCATTTGCCAATGAGTTTTAGCAGTTTTAGAGGAATTAAAAAGGCATCACAAAATTAAATTCAATAAATTAAATGTTGCATTATTGAAATTAGTTGTTTAGTTTAGGGAAATCAGTGGAGCACTGCTTGGCAGGTGGGACGCTGTAACATCATCTATCAGAACAATTTTAGACTCCACTTAACAAAATGTAGCTATGGGAGACATGTCCGTATCAGACTCTATTCAAAGTAGCCCAGCGTTAAAGTGATGGGTCGGGTTATTTGATGTGGGGTTATCTAAAGTCAGGGTATTACCTGCGAAAGATCTGGATCAGCGCACTACCAGTTTAGAGAAGCAACAGGAGAACCAAAAGTGGTATTAGCTCTTTTCTTCAGGGGCCAGTTTTAAAAAGTTTTTGGATGGCCCCGCCCACAGCCGCACATCGCTCAGCCTCTGTGTCGGTGCTCCCGGCTGCTTCTCCAAACTGGGAGAAGCAGCCGGGAGCACCGACACAACCTCACACTGCCTCACACAACCCAACATCAAATAACCCGAACTATCCCTTAAGGTCTGGCTGTTTATATGTTGGCTGTGTGTACTTCTGTGATAGACACTGGTGTGTTTATTTACTCAATTTCATGGAAAAAGTTTCTCTATTGAAATTCCCCACAAAAAAACCCCAAAACAAAACAAAAAAAACCTGTTGCAAACTTAATTCCCCAACAACATGTCAGACTTGAGCCATGGCACTCCAGCTCTTGTACATTTACAAGACATTAGTGAGCGTGCTATGACGGTCTGAGGAATTAAGTGAGTGATTAAAGCGAGTTTAGTAATCCAAATTTCACACATATGAGTATTTCTGAAGTGATGTCTCAAAGTAGCCGGAGGGACCAGATGGTGAATACCATTTTAGTTGATGGAGAGGGAGAAAAAAAAAAAAAAGAAGCTTGCAGCAGTCCTGGTTTACTTTAATTTAATTGTGCATGTCGTATGAATTGCCTTTAGTTCCATAGTTGAGTTTGTTAATGGAAGTAGAGGATATTTTGGCCAGTGTTTGCTTCACATCAAATGTATGAAATTACAATAAAGCACCATAGCAGCCACTTTCCAGAGTAAAGCTATTGCAGTTATATGTAATTATAGATGAGACCTGAGTGTGAAATCCATATCAGTGTAATAAAATGGTAAAAAATAAGTCTCTTTACTATTGTGTGTACAAAGGACTAAGAAAAAGGGTTTGTTAGCTTGTTTGTATCTTTAAATGCTAATAAAAGCTACAACATTTGCAAATGTGATCTATCTATCTATCTATGAGTCAGGCTTTCAAACACCAAAGTGTTTCTCGTAAACAAGGAAAACGAAGGTTTACAGAAAAATAAATAAATATGTAAGGACATATATTATTATATTGCAGGTGTCACATTTCAGAGGCTTGTAATTATTTCCCACAGAGCTGTCAGAGAAGCTCAGGTCTTCTAAAAGGGGGAATACAGGTGGGAATACTTTGTGTGTTCAGAGTGATATTCGGAGGGATCATGTTAAATACAAGAAAATGCAAGGGTGGCAAAGGACGAGGTGGCAATCAACAGCTAAGAAGCAATAAACCAAATGCACATCATATGAAATATTGCATCGGCGTAATGCCTCAGGTACACACAAATTCCAGTGTTCAGCAGCTGAGAAATCAACTCTATGGCTGTTTGAATTGACGTAAACAGATGGCAGCATTACTCATTCTTTCCACTTTATCTATCTATTTACCAGCAAAGACGAGGCAAAGTCACTCTGGCAGTCAAATGAAACCACTTAGACTTGCAAAAGGACGCCAGTGGACACTCGCAATTAGTTGCATGTCTGTGCTTTAAGCAATTTTGTATGGTACCTTTCTACTTAATCAGACAAAACAACCATATTAATCTTTTCTGCCATGCAGGATGAGATTTTTTTTTTTTTTTTTTTTTGGGTACCATTTTCCACCTGCACTTGTGATGGCTTGCTGAATCATAGCCTTTCCCCTCACGACACCATTCATCTTCCTCCAGTGTGAAGGTTAAGGACCCGCTCACCTGACCACCACATATCATTGATTGCAGTGTAACGCCGCTGCGACTCTGTGAGAATGCATGTCATGCTTTGGCTGCACACTGCTGGCTCAGGTTGGCGTCGTGTGAAAACATTTACAGTTTTACAGGGCCCGCTGGGAGCCTTGCTTTACAGTGCTGGCTTCATTTCCTCTTTACTTTTGAATGGAGCAGGAGGACAGTTGTGAGCGCTTTTAGAGAAAGAGACGCTCAGACAGCAAGCAAATGCAATTTGTTTTGTTGATCTGATATTTATGGATGACTGTCCACAAGTGACCAGCCTGGGTTTTTGGCTTTCATCTGTATATATTTTGCTGTCCTTGTCACAACAGCAATGCTAATGCGCAGATACATTTCGTGTTTGTCACAACCAGTCTGCTGGAAGAGCTCGGTAACAAGAAAATCTACTGTAGCTGTTGTTTATTCTGATTTCATGACACCACATTCTGGTGAGAAAAAAAAAGTTCTGAAAATCGCATCATTCTCCCAGAATCATCTGTCATTTTTTGTTGATGTTGATATCCATGTCACGGGATGTCAAATACACACTGTTATTGTGAGAAGTGCTTCAAATTTTTATCCACTTCCCTTGGATGACTGAGGAAAATAAAGATTGAAAGGTCAGGTCTGTGTTAACTTCCTGCAGTTTAAATAATAGACTCTGTTTTCCTTTGTTTAGACATGTAAAAGAGCCACATTCATCTGTAGGATATGTCTAAACATCTGTGTGAACATATGAGTGTCAGGTATCCCTGATAGCTTAAGCATGTTTGTACAGTTTTTTTTTTAGTTTTTTTTTAATTGCTTTGGCACAGTTCTCAAATGATAATGAGTTTTTTTCAAAAACAACACGTGCAAACCTCCAAACCGCTGAGCAGCTTGATCACAACAGATTTGAATTTTGAAAATGTTTTTAGCACATCTCTGCAAATGAGTACACACAATTGTCTACAATTTGCACAATTACCAGCTGAATATATGAAAACTGATTGTGTTGCTTCTCAGCAGAATTGTTGTACTCTCCGAAACGTGTGAATTCTTTCTTTGTGCAAGTCACCCCCTGCACAGTAGTCCATTCGTTTGTCAAAATCTGTCAGGCACATATTTATTTCATCATTACAGTAATAAATTCAAACTCAAACTTCAGTAATAGGAGCTTGACCTCAACAGAGTCACAATAGTTTCTGAACACGGAGGAAACCTGGCCAGGTAAATAATGAACAAGGGCAACTACCTGCTCAGGGAAGAGGAAGCGGAGTTAGGATCCATAGTGGTGTAGTGAGGGGAGGACAGCGGAGTAGAGGAAGAGGCAGAAGAGTACAAACACACAGAGGTGTCCCAGGTGAAACATGGAGACCATGTAATTAACCGTGGCCTTACAATGGCAGAGGTGTTTTCTGTTATCCTCAGTGAATACTGGAATTATTCATGTTACACTATTCCAGTTGCAGCAATACTGTAGAATTAAAGTGAAAAGGAAAAAAAATACAGAGAAATTACAAAAACCCAACGAAAGAAAATAAAATGAATGTTGGAACCATTTGAGAAAAACAGTGACAGAGAGGAGGTGCTGCAGTACCAGTGTGTGTAGGTGGATTACGGAGCTGCATGGAGGTGATATCCAGAATGCCCGACCTTCTGTGTGCTGTATTCTAATGTTCCACTTGGCTCATCCAAACATCTGTGCGCCTTTTCAGCGCTCTCTGCTTGAGCGTAACAGACACGTCGCGCGCTCGCCGATGTAGGCGCATATTAATCACTCTCCTGATAATGCGCCCTTAAAACAGCAGTGAAATACTGCGCCATTAACCAGGTTTTTGTTGGTCAATCGCGCAATCACTTTGCAATGCGTCAAGATGGAAGTGCATGCGTCTGACCACGTCTCATTTTAAGACCAACATGCCGTTGGGTGCTCGGATGGGCGCAAGTGTATTTGCTATTTAAACAACATGGGTGCTGGATGAGAGGATGACAGCTGCGCCGGTATGAAACTAGCAAAGACACTTGCGCCGCGTTTTGTGCCGGGTGTAAGATAGGTCCCTTGGTGTCAACGAAATAGGACGAGACTGAAATGTGGATATAATGAACATCTTGGCCACCGTTGTTTACACAATGTCTCACCGTCTTATGTGCCATGTCTTTTGAAAAAACGCATCTGCGGGCTTTCAGAATGTTAACACTGTTTCAAGAGACGAGCCAAAGCAACTGAGAAAAATATGTGATGAAAATAATAAATACGGTTTCAATTGCCACGATATTCAGCAGGAAAAAAAAAAAAAAAAAAGAAAATCCAACTTTTATGTTACGAGCGCCATGCTTCAAATGAATTTTCTATAGTCGCTTAGCAACAACATGAGCCACATTTAGAAGAGCAATTAATATGGATCCTATAAATTGTATGGAGGTGAAAGGGTGAAGGGCAAAGAGATAGATAGATAGATAGATAGATAGATAGATAGATATAGAGTTTGTCATTTGCTTTGTGCTATGTATTACCTTCTTTATAATCATGCTTTTCATTCAGGGCCACATTACCATGGTACTCACCCTACAGGCTGTCTGATTTCTCAAAGGGCCTTTGCATATTGAATCAAATCAAGTGAAACAGAGCCAGCACAACTTAATGGGAAACGCTGCTCCTCCCGACAGGCAGAAAGGCACTGTCATCGTTTTAGCACATCACAGAATCTTCTGTATGACCACAAAATTCATTCAATCGCTCAGTCTGAATTGACTAAAGACGCAGACAAATGTTATTGCTGATTTGCATATAAAAGCAGATGAAATTGATTATAAAATGGGTATTCACAGCAGTCACTGGCTGCTTTGAGGGAAGCGTTTGAGTTCAGCGTGTCCTTCTGATTCTTTGCGCTTTTAGATGTTGTCGCTGCACTGATGCGCAATTAATAGCGAAGAGGAGTATGAAGGCCTTGCTGGGACAAACGCAGGCTTTGTTCTAGTTTCTCAAACTGTTGTTTTTGTTGAATACCACACTATCACACTTGCCAAACGTCAGGGGAACATTTCATCCTAGGATATTTTTAGGCATCAAGTCTACGCTATTGATTGCGTGTCCCCCACTACCCCTTAACCTTTTAGTTTCCGTCACTTCACAGAATGACCTACGCCTTGATTTATAGCCGCCTCTCTGACTGACACTGTGTATTCAGCTTTGGGTTATACCGTATGTCTAGAGGAGTGTAAAAAACACGTCTTTTCACTGCATTCTGGTCTATTGATGCTTCTGCCAGTGGTTAAAATGTCACCTCTGCCCTCTTTGACCCATTTCTCTCTGTCTGTGTTAGTGCTCAGGGCTGTATGGTGAGTCCTCAGTACAAAGCAGTACTTGCTGTTTGCCATGAACATTGCCCACAGCTGTTTTTCCAAACGTCCCATGATGATTTTTTTTCTTCTTCTTCTTCTTCTTCTTCACATGACAACAAAAGACATAAAATCGACTTTTCTCTGAGAGCTCTGTCCTGACATGTTTGCACTTCCAATAACAGAAAATTAGTGAATCCCCATAATCTTCCAGTCTGCGAAGAAGCCCAGTTACAGGGAGTAGACATAAAATGTGAGAGATGGAAGAATTAGCTGCCTTTTATGGTGATATTTCACTTGCTGCTATATGAAACGCAGTCAATACTAATGCTGTTCTTAATGACAGAAAGGGAGACAGCAACTGTGACCATAATTGTTTAGCTGTAATGAAATCAATCAAGCAATTAATCAAGTAAAGTGAATTATTTGTGGGCAGAATCAAATTATTTAATTGAATAGGGAAGCACTCTGCACTGCAAATCAATATGAATAAGTAATTTAAGGTGGAATGGAGTCTTAAAGTTACAATTATAATTGTCTCACCTGATGACATAATTTTATCACTATGTAAAGATTCTGAATTTAAGCATAAATAAGTGACTTTCTGAGATGTTGCTGCCGCGGCTGCTCACACACCTCTCCCTCCTTTTTTATTTTTTCTATTTTTATTTTAGATCATCCACTGTCTTTGCTTGTGCTACAGTCCAGCTAATGGCCGGGCACACAAGAGACAGAAAACATTCGACTCCCATACATGGGGATAAATCATCATGTTTGTACAGTGGCATTTCAAACATGCTTTTTGTGCTTTAGCTTGTGCATTCACTGGCAGACTTCTACTTTCCAGTTGGCATAGTAACAGCAAAAACATGCAACTGCTAACTACTACACAGTCTCTTTTGTCCAATTACTATGTAACCTGTTAAGTTTCTACGAAAGCTCATTCTCATTCTCGCCGCCTTTCATGGCGACATTTTCCAGTTGCCGTGCAGAACGCATCTGCCACGGGAGGCAACCATCAGCACTCAAGGAGGCTGAAATCTGCTGCCACACTGTTCAGGAGAACTAAAAACTGTCCTTCATGCGTGCACCTGTTTTTTTTTTTTTTTGCTGGCTCGCCTCCACCTTCTTTGCTCTCGAGTTCCAGTCGGTGACATCAAATGTGTGTTGGTGTGTGGGGGAGGCAAAAATACAGTATCTGCAAATGTGCATTCATTGTAGTCTGAAAAGACTGGATTACTCATGTTGTATGTGTATGAGCCTGTCTGAACAAGTTTTCTGTCTGAAGTTGCTTCTATCTCTTTCTGAATTCAAATTCTTATTAGAGGGAATTAAGAAGTTTTCTCTCTGTGTCCTCTCTTCCACACTCTGGCTCTAGTTTACCCCCCCCCCCTCCACTGCTCCCTGCTGTGTTCTTAAACATTGGCATCTGTGTCTCTGCGGCAGGGTCGGTGGATCAGCTCGGGCCGCAGTGGCGGTGGTCACAGCAAAGCTGCGTGCTCCATGTCAATAGGACCTCAGCTCAGCTTTGAGGCCCCCAGGCTGTCGGAGCGCAAGTCTCATCAGACAACACAGGGACCAGAGAAAACCTCAGCAGCTCATGCAAATACGCTCTGGTTTGAATTCCCTCAGCAGTCGTGTGGTTTCTGTGCACAAACACAGATTATGACGATTCTGAATGCTCACTGCACCAGGGTGGTCCCGCAGAATTAAATCATCACCTGCTCATGAAATGACACCAAACGGTAGTCGCTCAGATGATTTAAGAGGTGGGAGGTTATTGTTTTGAGACAACAATCAGAGAAACAGAAGGCTCGGCCGCCTTCCAGACCTGTTTATGGCGCAGAAAAGAGCAAATTGATGCAGGAGTACTCACCGACTCCTATTACCCTAACAGGAGAATGATGATGGGGATCATATACTGCGCCACACAAACCAGATGAGGGTTGCGTCTGCAGGACACATCGGCCACTCGTTTTCTCATTTTTCACTCGGGATCTCAGGGGCTCCAAAACTGCTGTGGATGTTGAGTAATCCAACCCCCCACCCCCACACGCCCTGCGATGGAAACAGTGGCCGGTGCTGTTTCGGAGACACGAGTTAGCTTGTTGTTGAGCCCGTGTTTGTTCATCACTTACAGGATGCAGAGAAGCCGCTTGACAACAAAAGTGTTGCAATAAATTATGTATTTTACATCACAGCCTTTCATGCACGGATGGAATCGGCGCGACTCACTGTTTCCATTCATTTTGGAAATTGTTGCACATAGTTAGGCACTGACAACTGGTGGCATCCTGTTGATCGGGGCGCCAGATGAGAAGATGCTTAAATGCATCATTCTGAACTAAGAGACACACTTACAACTTACTCAGAAATCATAATAAATGGCACCCCCCCCCCATATTAACTTTCCAATGTGCAGTCTCCAATACGGCATTACACTTCCTGTTTGCCCTGTATATTGTCATGTCATGACTATACCAGTGCACCTCTCTGTTTACTGTGCTTGAACGAGACTAACAGTATCTATTCTTTATTTTTTTTTTTTTCCCCTAAAAGAAAAAGGGAAATCGAGGAGGATGACAGCGTTAGAGAGACAGTAACAATAAGACGAGATATTAGCGAGATTGGAGACCAGACCCAGCGAATTTGTGTCGAGCAAGCCATGAGGAGACCTCTTGATTTAACAAACTGTAAACACAACAGCTTGTGGTTTCTTTGTTGTGGCATTAGATGGCATCTATCAGTAGGAGATGAATTAATAGAACAATCCCACAGAACAGCTGCTCTAATTTAGAGCCTTCCTACTGAGTTCATAGCATGCGTCTCTGCAGCTCAAACAATTCCTCTTTCTCTCTCTTTCTCTTTCTCTTGTACACACACACACACACACACACACACACACACACACAAGTGAACACAACAATTTTCAGAGTGCTAGGGCTGTCGTAGGTCCTGGGGCTAAGAAGCTTTCTGATTTACTTTGGTAATCCCAGCTGTAAGTCCCCTTATGACTGTCAGCGCGCGCTGCTGATGCTAAATAAGAGAACGGAGCGGTAAAAATGTAATTACTCTAAATCTTTATTTCGTTTGGAGGTAATTAGCAATGTAACATTACAACCTTGGGAAGATTTGTTTTATGCCACCAATCTGAAATGAAGTAATATTTACTGTACATTGAGGGGCTTAGCGCGGCCTGCTAACCATAACCAATTACACCTGATTAGCAATTTTGTGCTTGCAATATAAAAGCCAGTGGTGCTGCGACAGAACAATCTAATTACTGTATTTATGACACATTTGAAAATGTGTCATGTTGCTTTTTGGCCTCAGATGTGTTTTGTTTTTTTTTTTTTTTGTTTGTATTTTTTTTTTTCTATTTTTAAATGGAAAACAAAATTATGTTTTTATGGACGGTAAATCATGATAATGAATGCTAGCCCTCTGTTCTCAAAGAATGCGGACGCCAAGAGGTTAATGGCTATTTGGAAGCAGGAACATACTTTATCTTATATAGAGTTACTTTCCCCTGGAAGGGACAATCAATGATTCTGAGACCGGGTTGAACATAATGCACTACAGCTACGTGCGGCACAGTGGTGAGAAAAAAATGACTTTCATTAAATTACACTGAAGTTTATACATCAGTGATGATAAGCTCTCTGAGGGGCCAGCCATCTCACCAGCCACAAGATTGAAGTGTCCCATCTCCCGCAGTATGAGAAAAGAAATGAAATATTCTATTCATTTTCTGCGGATGCATATGTAAAAATAAATTAGATCAGAGGGTAAGGAGAAGGCAAAGTGAAAGGCAGCACAGGAGCTTCTCATGTTGTGCATCATGAGCAGTGAGCACACGTGTAGCGCACAAGGAGCAATGCAGGTGCTGCAACAGTCTGCTCACAGTGGATCTTAATAATGAGCGTTATTACAAAGACCAGATGTTCGGCTTGTAATCCATCCACTAATTTGATTAGCAAATTGTCAATACAAAGTCAGGCTCTTTAGGGAGGCTAGATCGAGTTGCATGGAGCACTAATTTAGCTGTCTGCTAACCAACACAGCTTGTAGCAGCAGGGGCACCGGGTCACATGCGTCTGCCAGCTTGTTCACCCTTTTACAGCAATTTTCAAGCATATGTCATTATAGTGGCGCTCATGTCGTCCAAATATTACGAGAGAGGTATCATTACCTCTGTATTCAGCATGCAAACCCATGCTGGGAATGAACAGCAGTCACCCCGGAGGCTTGTAAAGTGACTGTCCTGCGATCAATTAAACTGTGTGGCTTTCACTGAGAGGAAGAAATGCCACAATTAAAGCCGGAGTGCTTTGAGAAGCTGATCCCATAGTTAATTTTTAACCAATTAAATCAAATTGACTTTGCTCCGGTTTGATTGTCAGTTACACAGCTTGCATTGGATCTTCATCAGCAGTAATTGCACTTCAAAGAGTGAAGGATGCACCATGACAGCTCAGGACATGCGTAGTAGGCATGTATCCAAAATGCAGGAAGTGGGGAGAAAAAAAGAAACGAAACAAAAAAAGAAAAGAAAAAAGAGTACAGATCCAAGATGTGACTCAAAATCTGGTTTCACACTCGCTCATGTTCTTCATCAGAGAAAAAAAGGAGGCATATCTGACAGGCTCTAAGTGGTTAGAGCAATCTTAACAAGCCAGCCTTCGGAAAATTTACTTAATGTTAAAACACTTGGCTACCATTCGTACATAGTGAATTAGAAGCATCTCAATTACATCCGCAAGCTGTGAAAAATAGGAGATGGATGGCTGTATCCAAAAGCTTTATGACTCAGTTTTTGCAGTTTGAAGGGATGACAACGGGGTCCTTTTCTGTGTCAGGAAAACGCACTGTTTCCTATCCAAGTTTGTTGCTCCCACAGTAGCGCCACATAAACCACGTCTGACTGGAGAAGGCTGAACGGAATTGATAGAGCCGAGGGTATTTATCGGTCCAGATTCACGGCCTGCCATCTGTGGATCACTTTTCAGGGTGAAGGTGTTGTCACTCGGGGCCGGACCGAGCTCCCTTAATTTACACTGCATCAGCGCGCTGTGTCGCGGAAGAGAAATGTTACCAATAATCCCGATGTGTTGTAAATCCTAAAAGGTTCCTAAGTATGTGGTCCCAGTCCTTCAGGGCCATAAAAGGACAGAAAAATTCCCAGACTAAACTTTTGCAGCTGAGGTAAACAAGTGGATCTAATGTATGAGAGAACTATATATTGAGGATATGACATCTTTATGGGTTAACAATGGCATGCAAATGTACCAGTCAGCCTTCAGTTAAGGGGGTGGGTGAAAGTAAAGAAGAAAAATGGTGGTTGAGGAAAAGTGGACAGGTTGGTGAAGTTATTGCACAAAAGTGTCACACTTATCTTTGTTCGGAAAGTCGTTTCAGGTGTCTTATCGACATCCTTTTCATTTATTTATCATTTCCTGTGTCAAATGGGTTTGATTTGAGGGGAGATGAGTTTACCTGGCACCTATATTTGATAATGTGCAGCGGTTCACACGAGGGGTAATTTGCTCCAACAAAGACATCATATTGGACTGTGCGAATCAGGATTTCTGTTTACCTAGCAGCCAGGACTTAACATACAGTTTTACAAGTTAATGTGGGAAATGACTTTACTGAGGCTGACAGCTCAGATCACTAATGAGGATTTAGCTTTGTTCTGACTGAGGCACCCCCATTCTGAATCAAACAATCCCAGATCAAATGGATGATGGTGTTTGCGTTTGTCTCTTCCCGTGATGAGGGGGCAGGAAAAAAACAACAGAATCTGTTTGTGTTCGAGTCGTTTAACAACCAATTAGTCATAAAGCTTAAGCTTTAAGCACAATTCAAATGGACAAAATGAGAGCTCACAGTCCTCCCCGCCAGGCTGCATAAAAAGGAGCTGTTGTAACTTCTGAGGCTCTTATTTTCATAATTCAAAATAACATTAGCACCAGGTGCAAATAAAAAAAGTCCTCCAATAGGAGCAGAGTGGTCATTATCTGTGCTGTACATATCATAACCAGCATGGTTATCACTTCTCTTTGGAGCAGGTTGTCATTGTGCATGCAAGACCCTCATCAGGGAGTTTCTGATTCAATTTCTATTTCAGAGTCGGTGCGACATGACTTGTACTCCCTCGTCATCCCCGCGTGAGGATTATGTGTTACGGCTGTCACACCAAATTGCAACTTTGTAGAGGGAGAAGGCGCATGAGCAACGCTTAGGTTGACGGAGACAGATAAATCAGTCCAACTCGCTCCTGTGGCAGAAGCAGCCTTTTGTGTAACTTCAAAAAAACCTTGCTCAAAACAGCTGGATCTGTTTAACTGGGCTGTTCGTCATGTGTCGAAACTGACTCAGAGATGAACACTAAAAAAGAGAGAAAAACGATAAAAAAAACAAACAAAAAAAAAACAGTCCAGTCACAGAATCACCTAAACATGCAAAAGACTTAAGTTGCCTTGTTTGACAAAAGCCCTTGTTTCAAGGAAATTGCTGTAAAAGTGGCAGTGCATCACAAGAAAATGCCTATCTATGAGATTAAATTAGATTTTAGCTTGTCTTTATTGTATAGCAATTGACATTTATTTCCACATCCAGAACATATCATACGGGGCACATCATCCCATCTCATTTGTCTCTGCAGCATCCCTTTGCCTCTCCTCTAACACCACCTGACAGTTGTTTATCTGTGCCTGAGTAAAGCAGCAGCAGCAGCAACAGGGAGAGAGCCTTAGTAATACCTCAGGAAGACTTGCTGATGTAAAGCATGCAACACCAGCCACAGAGAGCACGTCAGAGCTGCTGTATAAATACAGATGATGATGATTGCTGTTATTATCAGTTGCATTATCCACCAGACAAATGTATTCCAGTGAGGGTTCAAGAGAAGCTGCATGGTAATTTTTTTATTTTTTATTTTTCATTTATTTATTTTTTAGTGTAATTCAAACCCGAGCTGTGGTTGCAAAGCCAAATACAAGGCCACCAGGAGGAGCAACCTTTGCTGTAATGTGTTGTATTTTTACAGCCCCCCCCCCCAGTATGAGATCTTAGTGCAAAGTTCCCGCTTTCATTAAAATAGCTGCCATTTTCATCACAGCAGATGCCCCTGCACTCAGCATATGTGTAAGGTCATAAATCCAGATTACCTACTCCTTGTGTCGCTTCTTGAGCCATCTGGTGTGATTTAAGCAGTGGGCAACACTTGTTTTAACACCAGCTCCTCCCCAACCAAAGAGAAAGATGGCAACGGCTCAGAAATGACTTGGCCACAACTTCAGTCAATTAAAGAAAAGCGCAACGCCATTAGTGATGAAATATGTTCCCTAGATTTTCATTTTCATTTATTGATTTATTTTTTATGGAGTGTGTGTTAGAGTATCACGTTCGTCATATTGTATTGCAGAATAGTTTTTTTCAACACACATTACAATATCCTGAGATAGATGGCAGCTGATGAAATTTTATGTTTGCTACAGGAACAGTAATTAGAACATTCATTGTTACATGTAGTAATGGTATATTCCACTGTAAAGAGTTGAAACACAGACATGAAGACACTTAGTAGGGTTAAGATGAGGTATGACAGGCAATTTTGACTGGGATGCATTTTTTGAAAATTAATTTCATAACTATATTGAGGATGCAACGCTCAAAATGAATTCACAAAGATTAGAGACCCAATGCGCCTTTGTTTGAAAAAATGCAAATGACACAAAACGTCCACCCCCTTGTCTTCAGTTGTAGTTCTTAACCAGGAACTTTTTGAAGGATATTTGAACAGCCCAGTAACAAACAGTTGCTGGAGTGCCTGTATTAAACACCCCCCCAGCTACTGTACACTCTGTCTGATGATGAGCCAGTGAAATCAAAAAGAAAACAGTGGCTCCGTATCAAACGGCCTCTAATGCTGGCTCGACACAAAATGGTAGCATCTCAATCTTCTTTCTCTGCTCTGTCTGGAGAGATACCCAAGTCCCATGTCAGCTGAAACTTTATTTTATAGTTGTTGGTAAGTCTCAAGAGGACGGATGACAAACCTGTCACATCACGAAAGAGAATCAAAAAGTTTTAAATGTCAGTTTGAAGGTCAATACACCACCACCACCCTCCAAAAAAAAAAAAAAAAAAATCTAATTTGGTGGGCCCATCTCTCTCAGGATGGAGCGTATGCTCACTGCACTTCAGGAGATTTATGAGAGTTTGTGTTTCACCTGTTCTTGTTTTGATTTGCCTGTGGGTCAAACCTGACGCCAGAATTTTATTAAAGTGGCTATTTGATATGTTTTCTCTGCCGCCGAATGTGGTTTCGTGGTGATTTTTGCTTCAGCCATTGTTGTTTTCAATAATTCAAGAGGTTATAATATGCCCTCTGAGCAGTGCAATGTCTTCAGGGCAGATTGGTGCCCGCAGTGAGTCGCTATCAGAAAGTGACAATTTGGCCCAGGGCTTGCTGGTTAGCGTGCTAACTTCAGTAGAAGAAAAGATTTGATATATAGTTAGAAGAGGAAGAATTAACATTGGAATTGCTTTCCACCGCAGGACACAGTTCTTGGCGGACTGGTAAATAAACAGCTGCCAATGCTAACGCTATGTAGCAATAGCAAAAAGTACAAATAGCTCCTTTAAGGTTCATATTGCTAATCAACACGGTCTCAGTTTTACACTCTTCTCTGTTCTTTGTGATTTAGCTTGATAAGACTGGTTTGTTTTTATTAGATTCAAAGCATCTCATGGTGCTTAACTAAAGCGGAGCTGTGTTATCAATGACATACCAGTTCTATACCGAGAAACTCTGCCGAATAAAAGATGCTGCTATGATAACATTTGAGCCACATAAGAAATGTGCAGTTTTTCTTTTCAGTGATATTGCTGTTTCTATATTGCAATAACCTTTCTGTAACCTCAAACATAGTACACACATGACACAATATAAAAATTGAATCCCATATAAAAATCTTATACAAATACAATATTTTGAGGATGTAAAATGTAAAATACAAAACCCCAAACACACAGTACATTCACACTAAAGCACACAAAACAATCTCTATGTCACAACTGCAGAAGCCATTACCATCCTGCCTGTATTTATGCTGCATCTTTACAACTCTACATCTGCAAATCTGAACTGGCATTCCTGTTACTTTCATTGCCAGCAGGTAGCACAGGTTTGGCCGTGAACTGCAGGCCCAGACTGGTATTTTGAAATTCCTAGCACTGCAGCTCTCCTGGGCCTGGTTTCAGGTGCTTCACATCATGACATTGTGTCCTTGTTACATAACATTCTTGCTTGTTGCAGCTTTAATTTAGGATTCTGAGTTTAGTATCAAATCAGACTCTGCAGTCAGTGCAGTCAACAGCATTTACTGAGCCAGGAGGTCTTCTGTATCTGCCAGGGACCATTGAGGATATGGCACTTCTTCAATGTAGCGGAGCGGGAGAGCTACTGACACCTTACTAACCCTGGGCCTTGTGATGGAGCATCACGCCGTGCCAGGTGGACATGCTCATTGTCCGACGGGCTTATCTCTTCAGGGCCATTCCTCCTGAAGATCACTAGGACTGACAGAGCAGAAGCGTAGGCATTCCTACAGAAATTTCTGGAACAGGCAAAGCCTTGGGGAGAGTGTTGGCGATGCAAGCGGGGAAAATCTAAGGCGCCTGGACTAAAGGCTGTCTGGAGTATCCTAAACAGTCTCTCTGAGATTCAAAAGCTAGCTTGTTAATTACCACCACCAGGATATATTAGGGATGCTGATAAGTATGGTGAAGGGAAGCTCGCAGCAGGACTCATTCTCTCCCGCTGTTACTGCGATAATGCATAGTGGTAGTGGAACAATTTAAAGCACCCTTGGGACTGGATCGATGAGACGGCCTGTTTGTGTCCTAACGCATTATATTTGACAAGTGATTCCATATCTCAGGATGGATGGTTGTTGTGTGACCGATGCAGAGGTGTAGTTTGATGTGACGGCAAAATCATTCCCAGAAGAAAAAAAAAAAAAAAAATCTTAAATAAGTTTTGACATTGTGGAACCCTCAGAGATGAATCTCAATATTTAATTTGGTGCGTTGATGATGATCCCTCAATGTTATAACTCAGCACAAGACAACCGTCCAGAAGATAAATGAACTCGTCGTTCACTGTAACTACCTCTGGAACCTGCCTCCATGTTTTAGAAGCAACACGCCCTAGGCAAACTGAGAGCAATGCTTACAGTGGAGTCAAGAGAGGTTCTCCTTTTGTGGTCAATACTTATACATATGCATTTACATTCACAATGTGAAACCTCTGGTACTTTTCATTGTGAATGACAATCACCTGTCGAATGGCATTTGGTAAGAAAACACCCCCAAAGAGTTCATGGTGTGTTCTTTCTGCTTGTATTACAAACATGTTTGAAACCCATTCACAGAGTTGATGACTTCAACCAGTGAGTTCAGTTCAGATCTTTTTTGTCTCACAAAAGGAAAAAGATATAAAAACTAAAAAACACCACTGGCGACCAATGAAAAAAATGGCTGGCAAATCTGTTTTAAACCGACCATACAGCTTGGAATCATCATCATCATTCATGAAAAGGCGATCTCATCATGTGTCTGTATCCCTAAGTTGATAATGAGGGATTAGCCAGGTATTAACATAAAGCCCTGGTAAAAGTGCGTGGTCTTACACACGCTGCGTGTTATTTTTCACACAACAAGCCTGCTGGTGCTGCTGCTGCTCCTGCTGCTCGTCCTCATGTGGGATTTTTTTGTATTTTTTTATTTATTTTACTTTTTTTTTTCTACCAGCACTGCTACTGGCAGTAACACCGGACTCCGAAGTCAACACTCTGTCTCTCTTTGCTTCTGTGCCTGGAATGAGAATTTTATTGCACATTATACAGCTTAATGAGGTAAGAGATTAAGACGTTGCCCTCACATTGCAAAGGCTATATTAGCACATTGGATTCAAAATGACTCTGCTCAGCGGCTACCTCTTGTGGCATTGTTTGGGGTGAGAGTGATGGAGTGGTCGGTGATTACTCCACAAATCTCTAATTTGAACGTAATTTCTAGCTGTGGAATTTGGAGTTAGTCGACAGGGATTTCTTCTGGCATCTTAGGGTGGGCCAGACAGTTTTCATTTGATTGAAGTCAGAGGTTACTGAATGATGTAATTATACTAGGATGATGTTGGTACTTTCAAAAGAATCTGTATTTTACCTTCCTGTAGTGCGAGAAGAGTTTTCTGCCCAAAAGACATCTCAGATAATGAAAAGCGTTTTGATTTATTTAATAAATATATTCACATATTCATTTTTGTCACCTAATTAAAGTTAGAATTCTTAAGATGAAATCAAACCCAATTTTCTGCAATAGCCATTTGATGTATTTACCTTTCAACACAGTGGCCTTCAGTGTTAATGCAGAAAAGGCTTCGGCCTCCTCAGGTCAGGATGCTACTTTTTGTCTATATTGCAATACAGTGCTGCAGGGCAGCTTTGGGTGGGTAGTATTGATCGGGCTGGGTGTAAAAACAAGTGGCATGGGAGTTCACAACCAAGATGCTGTAGTCTTCCTGTCTTGATCTGCAGGCTCTCTGAAGAGGGAGTGGGGGGGATAGCGCTGACACTTCCTCCTGACCCTCGTTGAGATGTGGATTCTTGATCTTTCTGACAGTGTGAGGAGTGACCTTTTAGCTTTCTCGGAATCAGTGTTTAAAAGAGCCGCTGTCTTTTGCCCAGCGAGACTACCAAGGCCAGTGTTTGACCTCAATCTCTCGCATTGATTACATGTTATTAAATCTTTACAGCACTTGTGAGTATAAGCATTTATGTTTAGATTCTCAAGGGGTCAACTGGAAACGTAAAGGTTTTGAGTGGAGAATGCGTTGTGCACACTCTCACGGTATCCATAAATCTACTGGTGGACCAGCCAACAAAGCCAGTTTCAGTGAGTGGACTTGACAAACGGTGGGTGAGAAGCTTATCCCACCAGATTCTCACTGCCATCCTGCCGCACGCCGGCTGGAGGCCATATTTAGCAGCAGACGCTGACATGCTTGACCTCTGCCAGCGAGACACACAAGCTGGATTACCTGGTGATACGCTCCTGATTCTCTAATACCAGATCTGTCTCGCAAAGATTAGCGCAGAGGAAATCAACCACATGCGAAGCTGAAGAGTGACACGCCTTAACTGCCTGCCCCCCACCGCCCCCACCCCCCTACACACCCCATGTTTGTTAATATTTTTTTCTTCAGCCACACTCCTGGTAAATAGCTGCTGGATCCAGTGGCTTTTAAAATATTCATCGAGCTATTTTCAGCTTCCCCAAACATTGCTTTCATTAGATAATGATTTTTCCCACAAGCAGGAGAAGGAGGAAGTTGTTTGTTGAGATTCATCAGAACAAAAAAGAAAAAAAAAAACACAGATATGTCACTTTCACATCTTTGCCTCAGCTAGTATAACAGCTTGATCTATGCCTGGACACTGTGGTTTACTAGAAAAAAAAACTTTATTTGTGCTTTTATAAAAACTGAATTGCAGTTAACTGCAAATTGCACTTTCAGAAAGAGTTGTTGGCTACTTAGTGGAAGAGGAGGGACTTGCAACCGAGGCAGGAGGGGAAGACATTTTGTCAGGTGACACGTTGCAAATCGTGGAATACAGCGGCGTTGTTTGATGTGCTACGCAGTGAGGACACGGAGAGCACAGTGTACTACATGCGAGCACACAGACTGAAGTATATGATTCGATAGTCTTCTGCGATGTGGCAGGAGAGACGAAAGGTGATCAAAAGGAGTTGCTAAGGACTGACATCACCGTTTTTAGCTGGGAGCATCAACAATGAGCGCTCACATACAGTATGTGATCACAGTTTTACGGAGGGGGAGTCGACCTTGAACCACTCCTCCTCACTCGCAAAGGTCGGAACTGTGTTTTTCCTCCCTGGTCCGTGCGCATACACGCATACACGCATACATACGCGTGCAGAGGTGTATACCGATTTGATATAATGCTCCTCACCCGAGCGTGATCGTCAAATGTTTATGAAATGAAAACATTAACTCTTCTCGCTGCTGCTTTGTCTTCCACTGTGATGGAATAAAAATGAGCAGTTGTCATACCCAACGCTCATTTATGATCTGTCATTTACGCTAACACGCCACATCTGTCGGGTCAGATCATTATCAAGCTCATGCTGCGTTGTGCTGATTTGGCAACATATGTTTTCAACACCTTTACTCGTTGCTCTTACAAAGAAAGAAATTGAATTTATATGCTCATAACATTTGCCATATGCTGCTGTAGCCAGTCAAATGACTCGATAGTGAATACTGACACATTAATGGAGAAAAAAGCTGCATTTGATGCTCAAATAATCTCTACTTCAGATAGGAATACAGTGTTTAGGATTAGTGTTGTTAGCAATTTATGGTGACATTGTCTTCTCCCAGATAGCCCTGGGTCACAGCTCAAAGTGCCAGCCAAAACAACTGGTTTCGCTTGTGTGTGTGTGTGTGACACATGTTCCATGAATTTAGAGTGTACTTTAGCGTTATAGACCATAATGAGAGCTACCTCCTGAGGAGCACACTGTGTGGGAGACGACAAGCTGAAGCAGGACCTGCATACAGATCAAGGAGGCTTGCAGCATTGGAGAACAGTCTCACTTCTCAGTGGGAGAGCATCTTGTTGTTCCAAGATTATAGAGCCTTACTCTCAAAGGAAAATATAGTGCATTGTGCCAAAGCAGCCATGAATGAAGGAGTAAAGGATTCTCTCTGTCTGAAGTTACACTGCAGATTTAGAATCATGCCTGATTTGCACAGAAACTGAACAAGAACAAAACAAAAAAACTTTTCAGTTAGGTTCAGGCACCAAAGCTACTTGATTAGGTTTAAGAAAGTTTGGTTTTAAACACGTACTTCCTTAGGGTTGAAGGACCTTTATCCGAACAAAACAGGATTCTCCTGTGTTAAAAATACTGTGTTCTGTCAACCCATCCATCCACCCACACCCAACCTCCTCCTGGCATGTTGCTGTATATACTGCATCACCTGACTTCCTCCTTTGCTCCCATCTTCATTATTGCGGCCTCTAGAGGTCGTCTAATAGTAAAATGTAGCTGTGAGTCAGTACTGGCGGATAACAGCCGGACTCTGCCCAGATGTGGAAATATATGGGCCAGACTCGGGCCGACGACCCAGGGATATGTTGGAGCGAGAAGTTTGTAGAGTTTACACTTTGTTGTTCTACGGTTTCTAAGAGTTTCTAATCTGCTGTCCATCCAGCCTACAGCTGTTCTGATTATATTCCACTTAACAGAATCAGCTCGTGGCTGCAAGTCAGCAGAGCCAGCTATCCCGCTTAGTTTTTTTTTTGTTTTTGTTTTTTTTGTTGTTGTAACTCATGAGTTTGTGGAGTTCACGCCATGGGGATGAGCTCAAGGTCAGAAAACCCGGGCTCATCTTCATTCTGCAGGTTTTGTGGGTCTGTTTCGACCCACATTTGTGCCATAACTCCAGGGACAGACCCACTGTCACACGCACGGCTTTATAACACCTGCACTGGATGGCTGGTGAGTGGTGTTGATTGTCAAGACGGTGTGATATATTTATGGAGGAGTGGAGAGGGATTCAGTTGTTGTAATAGGTGGTCACATCATTATTTCTGACATCTGTGGCTCCACAGTACGCTTCCTGCATTAGAGCAAGGGCTCATTATTCTTGTTTTTATTTAGTTTCAGAAACTGCCTGAGAATTTTTTTTTTAAAAAAATAGCATTTGCAGCTAAACACTAAAAACTGAAAAGTTATGAGCGTTTTGTTGTGATTCTTGGTCAGACCTTTTTTTTTTATTGGTAAATACTGACACTTCAGTCCCATTTCATTTCTATTCATTCTCTTTATATCCCCTCTCAGGGTCGTGGCTGTGCTGATGGTTGAAGCCTGTCCCAGCAGACATTTTGGTCCAAAAGTAGAAGAAACACCCAGAACAAAATCACCCAGCTCTGCTTAAGCAGGAGGTGGTTATAAAATAGTTTGAGCTTGTACAACGTGTGCTCCAAATGAGGCAGGTTGGATTAATATAAGCATTTCATACAGGCAGAGCTGCTCTGTTGGCAGAAATAATCTAATTAGTCGAGTTTGTTATTCAAGAAATTTGAAAGCAGGGACTCTCATAAACATTAATTAGAATATAAATGGGTATGACTTTTTTATTTTATTTTAATTCATGACCCACAGCAGTTCTGGGTCAAACAGTGAACTCACCAGAAAACTGACTATGGAATCTTTTGTTTTTTCAGTTGCATTAAGACTGTCAGACGCTCCATTATATTAGGTGTTTGTTCTTATTCCTGTTTGTTTTTGTCATCCGGCTGCAATATGACATTGCTTAGCAAGAAAACTGTGGTTCTTGAAGGTGTAACTTTGTGTTGTGTTTGCATAACTAAAACCTCCAGTCTGCTGAAAGGAACTCAGCCCCCCCCCCCCCCCCCCCGTTATCTGAGATTCTGTGTGATCATTTTCTGTCACCGCTTCCCTGTCTGTGTCCCCGAAGTCTCGGAGCCTAAGACAATCCGAGTGACGCAGGTGTCTCTACACGGCCTCCTCTTCATGTGAATGACATCTGACAGTGTCGATTTCCACTGAACAGTTCGGTTCAGGCTTCGGGCACCGTTCTCTTCGTCTCGTCTGCAGCGAATCCCTTTCAGGCATTTAGGTGGTGTTGCTGAAGAAAACACACTTGTCACTTTGCGTTTTGTCAAATGCTCTTGACTCAGCATAATGAGGGAGAAGCTCTCAAAGCCACCACCAAAATGTAAACTTGTACCCACGCCAGCGATCGCCTTTGAACTAACTGTGTTTAACCATCTGAGAGGGCGTAACAGATATTAGAAATGACCCTCAGGTCTATTAGCGTTGGTATAGGTTTGTTGCTGTGTGTGGGACACAAGCTGAGACAGAGGCTGACTGGGACTTCAGCCTTAAAAGGACATTATTCTAATTGGTCCCTTGAATGTTACAATCCCCCATGTATCCCTGCAATTCTGAGAAAAGATTGCAGTTTCATCTGTCACTTAATGTTATCTTCATTTTTTTTGTGGTACATAACACCCACTCAAAGCTTCAGGGTGCTTATATCGCAAGGGGTTATTAGCCCATCTTGTAACAAATAAGAAAGCACCAATCTCTACATTTTCCAAAGGCAACAAGTAATATTCTGTTGTGATGATTATTACAATATTGAAGAATAATTGTTGGATAGCTGTCATCTTTCTTTAAAATCAGTCCATTTTGTCGAGTTAAACCACGTTCCCAGCCTGTTTTTCCTTAAACAGTAACAAAAACCCCCCCCCAAAAAAACAGCGTTCTATAATGTTAGCTGCAATATAACATCTAATTCACCAAGCTTAGATTTCTATCAAGCGGGGTTAAGGGTGAAAGAAAAAAAAACTAGCACAGTCTAGTGAAGCTGAACTGCAGACAGAGCCTGTGGCGAACACTGTCTGCCAGAGAGTGAAACCTTTTGACCCATGGCTTTCCACAAAGTCCATCCATAAATATTACTGCACATTTTTCTCATGTATGTCCCCAAAGATCCTTCTTGGCTCCCTGCAGAGAGTCTGAAAGATATGTGAAAACATCCGAGTGTCCTGGACTATACCCTGTGACCCCGCGCTTATGGTCTATCATAAATTGGGATTTGGTGTGCACTGGATACAACACCATATGCAGCTGAGTCTTTGTTTAATTATATCGAGCGCTTTGGTGTTTATTTGACCTGAGTAGAAGCAGATATGAAATGAGAGGAGAGTAGTCATGTACGGATGATTGTTCAGGCTCTATTGGCGTCACTTTTTAAACACACAGGACGTCCAATGTTCTCCTCTGTGTTGAAAGTTGACGCATGAGTCACGCAGAGCGCAGCCTGCTGTCTGCTGACGTATCTGGGGCGAGAGCGCATTATGGTTTTGGAAGTCACAGTGAACTATTTCTGTATTAAATCACACCAGAATCTTTCCCTCACCTGAACCAAAGCACTTTTGTTGCCTATACCTAACCGGAGACAGGACTCTGGATGAGGGCTTTTGTACGCCCAACCACCTCGTGGCGACTCCACTGGTATGTGATGTAGTGCTTCATTCATTCAAAAAATATTTTGCCTCTGCATGTTGAATTATGACGCTAAATAGAGGAGTTAGGTCAAATAAATGCAAATACAGTAGCAGGAATCTGGATCGTCACATATCGCCTTTCGATGCTTTTTCAAAATATTACGTTTACATGTAGGCACATTGCTAAACATCTACTCACCCTATACTCTGGTTTTTTTTATAGAAATGCATTGTCAGGATAAGTGACGAGTGAAATGTGACAGAGCTGCTCTATACACATCATGCAGTCATAGATATCCACCATTATTGGCTGTCCCACGAGGTCGTTGACCAAGACAATTGAAAAGGAATCCATGTTTCCAGCCCTAACTTCTTCTGCTGCGTCCTTCTAAATGCATCAGATGCTAACCATCCTCCGCCATGCAGTCTCTCATCCAGCTATTATTATGGATGATTCAATGTCTCGTGGTCACTGTTCCTGCCCCGATATTAAAAAATCCGACTTGGATTTCATCCACAGCTGCAGCGCTCGGACACAGTATTGATCACATCAATGATTCAAAGGGCAGAGTGAGTTACAAGCAGCCATCAAATGACAATAATAAACAAACACACTATTATTAATAGTATTTAAAATTCAGGGAGACATTTTCATTCTCATTTGGAGCCGTCAGCAGTGACAAAATATGTATACTTGCTTTTAGTTGTATAAAAAAGGATTAATTAAATGGAGCCAAGTGGATCCTTTCAGAGGGTCAAATGGGGTTTCGTGCTGTTTGCTGGGCCTGTGGCTTCTCAGGAAAGTGACTGAGCTCCTTTGTACAAACAGCAAGTTTGTCCAATTCCATCAACCCTCCAATAAGTGCGGCTCCGTGTCAACAGTCTTGCAGTAGCTCCTCTAAGTTCTTGTGTGTTTTGTGAAGGCGACTGACCTGAAAAAAAAAAAAAAAAAGAACCACTACCCACACTATTTGAGATGATGGAGGTTTAAGCCCCTTTATCCCGGTAAATGAGCTCCATCTTCTTAACTCTCATGAGCACAAAGCAGTCAGTGGTGCTGCACAGAAACTTCTACTGTGACAATAAATATGCATTTATATGTGTTTAGAGTAGAACACCATTACATGTAATATATGATTCAATATCTCAAAAGAAGCAGGCTAGGCTACGGATTGCACTCACATAGCTCTTTTCTAGTCCACTAAAAGCGCTTTCTGATACTTGCTACATTCACCCATTCACTTGCACATTCATACATCACATCCATTCACTGAGGACTGGAGGAGCCACTTTTCCACCAAGTCCTGCAGATGAAATGACTAAATACAGTGTTGGTCCATGCCCTCCACACCAACAAATACAAGTGTTTTGTGATCTGACTCCCCTGTTGGCGGGGTGACATCATTTCTCTCTGCTTTCCAGAACTGTTACAAATATGATATGACTAGAAACAAACAGCGCTCTCCAGTAATACTCACAGGCAGGCGAGTGTTTACCGTAGGTTGACTAATTTCTAAAATATGGGAACATCATGGGGCAGAATTGGTGGCTTATCTTGTGTAAAGTGGTCTCACATTCAGTGTTGTTGTCACACCGTAATACTGTGGTTGAGTATTTTACATGACCACACTGACTCATTACGTTGGATGTAATGAGTCCCATTAGTCCCATTAGATCTCTGCCCACATTACAAATCCACAACAGTGCTTATCGTTGCATTAGTGACAGACAGTGGAGGGTCTTTGCCGCTGGTGTTAGGTTATCTCTTAAGACAATTTGTACATGACGACTTCCTCCATTCACTGTGCACTCGTCCTGAGGACAAACAATATCCTGGTGGCAGCCCTGCAGGTGATACAGCCTTACTGCAGGTACCGAGTGCTGTGTTAATGCTGCTGAAGCTGAATGTTGGTTAAGTTTTAGGCTGTTTATAAGCCCATTTATTTGGGTTATAGCTATTTTTTGAAGTAGTGTGTCTTTAAGCAGAGAGAGAGAGAAAAAAACTATGATTATAATAATTCAATTTAGATGACAAACATGAACAAAACCTGCATTTATTTATGTTATATCTCACCCTTTGTTTATACAAGGTAGATTGGTGTGCATGCTCTTGTAGCAGCAACAGCCTGTTAATGGTGTAATAGAATAACAGGAACACAATAACAAGACTAGACAGTCATTAATAAAACAGACGATAAACACGATACAAGCTCAGTGAATGCATCAACAAATCCAGTGAATCAGACCGTGTCAATATACTTAACTTGTAAAAATGTACGACAGCTGAGAATTTTGTCAAATAAGCCCATAAATGACCAATTGGCATCTAAAATTTCCCAGAATTTGTTTTATTTCTGTACCAGTAGGGTTGAGCTTTTCAGTTGCAGAGTGTCTCAGTGTAAAACTAACTCTTTGAGTGAGTGCTGATTGGTTACAGTGGGTCTATAAATGAGATCTCTATGCATGGGAGGACAGAGATCCTCGAGGCGTTGCCAGAGGCAGGAGCACACGGTGGAGGAGAGTCTCCAACACTGACCTGCAAAACGTGTATACTTTGTGACACACTGTTATAATTTCACCACCTGGATGCCAAAGTACCTTTAACTCTCACGTTTATGCACGTGAGTGCAAGAAAGCAACGTCACACAAAACATGCTTCACACAACGGCGCCTATCCAACGGTGTATTCCTCACCATGGAATGTTGAATAATTCATTTCACAGCTACATTTCAGTCTTGTCAGACAGAAACTGTAACTGGAAAAGGAACTACTTTTTTTCCTCACCACAAATCAATGGCGAAGGGTTGTTACAGAAATAACAACGTGACCTTTCATTTTGAGTAAGAAACTGAAAAATAAAACCACAATTGCAAATATATGTTTATACAAGCCAGAGTAAAAATGCACAGTAGAAAATGGATGTAACTGATACGCACATCCTTTACTGTGGTAAAAACCTAGTTGTAGTGCCACATTGGAAAAACACTATAGTAAAAGTAAAAGTCCTAAATCTAACATTTTACTTATGCACTCATGTATTAAAAAGTTGTTATTGTGCAGATTTGCCCCCTTTCAGAGTATTATATTATTTCATGTTGTACGTTATATTATTGTATTATTATTACTTTGGCATTAGTAAGAAGCATTTTAGTGTATACTGTTCATACTGTTGGGTAGTCAATCTATAAAAATTCACCTGATTATTCTGTTTTGCATAAACAGGTGATCTAGTAACCACACATTTGACGGGCAAAAGCATCATAAAGTAAGGCCACCTGAACAACGCACTCAGATGTGCTCCTGACAACAGCCTTATTCTCTGACCCCCGGCTTCAGGGACCTACATTCAGCCACAAGAGCATCAGTCAGATCGGCCACTGGTGAGGACGGTCTCTCAGTCGGCGATCCAGTTCATTCCAAATGTGTTTGATGGAGCTCAGCTTGGGGTGATGGGAGAACAATTTCTTTGTGGCAACAGTTTAGGGAGAAGACCCAAGCACAAAGTCAGGTCCATAAAGCTGCCAGCACACTAAAGTATCACTGTTTTACGCAGCATTGAGATTTTCCTTCACTGGAACTATGTGGCCCTGAACCATGAAAATCAGCTCCAGACTTAATGCACATGAGCAATTCATTCATGCAAAACATTAACCGTGACCACACACTCTCATTTCTGATTCACATTCCTGCACATTTTAGTAACAATTTCCACCCTGCTCTGTGACATGCGGACATGTAACAAAAACAGCCTGTAATTGCAGATGAAAATAACAGTGTCTTCGCATGTCAATTCTTCACAAAGTCTCCACTGATTGGAGTTTAACAAGATGCGAAAAGCCTCCCTCAATCCCAGTGGAGAAAGGTGAAGAGGGAAAAATCTGCGTTCCCAGAATATTTGCAGCTCAGACACACTCTCATCAAGGTGGTCATAGTATTTCAGAGGGTAGAATGAGGGTGTCCTCCAGAGAAACCTTTGACCCCCTGGTTAAGCCTCAAGGTATTATGGGAATGAGTGAGCTGGAGCATGACGCATCATTGTGCATTAGAGAGGTTTTCAAGGTCATTGTAAACCAACACTAGTTTTCTCTTCCTTTCTGCACTGTCTCCATCTTACACTGCTTGGTAGAATCAACACAATGCCTCCTTTACATACACAAATGACTCATCAATCTGGGTATGTGCTCCAGGACTAAAGGCTTACTACTGCTTTTCATTAATATAATTTTTTATGCATTATTTAGGGCTGAATTATTTTTTTCCTAGTTTTTATATCTTTCTAAGTTGATAATCTTTGTAAATTTTTGGACTGTTGGTCGGACAAAACAAGCAATTTGAAGGCGCCACCTGTGTCCTGAAAATCACATTCATGTAACACTAAATGGTTTTGGCTGTTACGTTTTGAAGGAAACATGTATGAATTATATTTACTGGCGGTATGTTTTTCTATTCCAAAGCGCTGTGCTCTTCCAGTTTGTGAGGAGCACTGTGGTTGCAAATCAGTGGTGCAGAAACGTTTTAAAAAGGCCACGGGTTGTCACCATTTTATTTTTTAGGCTAAATCATTTTATGAAAAGAAAAACAAAAGCAAGAGCCACAACAATCAAATTAATTAATAAGGAAACTACATCATTAGTTGCAACCCTGGTTTAAGCCAATCAGCAGCTCATTCGAAGGAGATTAAAGTTTTCCATACTTTGATATGGATTTAAATGTCTTGACCCACTTCTGTAATTGTAGCTCTTGTTTTCATTAGCAGCTGCTTCATCATTCAGTCAGAGTGCACTCGGCCCATTAGGAGTTATAACTCTCAACAGTGTCTCTCTGCTCACACCATTTCCTGTGTTTATCACTCAGGGAAACAGAGCTTGCGCCACATGGTGCCACTCGATACACAAGCGCAAAGGAACGAAGGAACGTGGATTTGAAAGTCAATGAACCCGTTCTGTCATAGGATAGGATTTTTTTCTTTCTTTTTTTCTTTTTTTTGGCTTTTGCTCATATTTTGTCAGTTGTTCCAGTTGTTACATTTCCAATTACACAGCTAATATTTCAAGTCAGACGTGATTTGCAGTTACTTTCAGTTTCTCTAACAGTTCCATTGTTTCCATTGTGTGTCTGAGCCGGATGTAAATGTAAACTTCCTGCTGTGTAAAACAGACTAACTCTTGACATTCTCCCCTCCTTCCCACCCAGTGGCGCCTCTGTTTGGATTGTAAATCAGATCTTGTGAAATCCTAATTAACGAGAATATGAGGTTCTCATTCAAGCATTTTGGTTTAAAATGGAAAAAGTGAAATATGAAGTCAGACGTCAATATACACGTGTCCTTTTAAAAACATCTCCATATGCCTACTCACAGCAAAGTGAAAACTGTCGAAACACTCACTGCTCATATTTAAGAGTGGCGACTGCATAAACCACTGTGCATGAGACAGACTGCCGGCCTTTGAGGGGCGGCATATTCTTCAGCGAGACGTTTGATGCATTCTAACGAGGAAACAATATGTTTTCAGAGTCGGCGGCAAAAGCAAGTATTTGTTTGATTCCTGAGCTGCAATTTGTTTTGGCTGGGTAAGTGCTCAGGGGTAGCAGTGCTCACAGTAGACTTGCACTGAGGGAAGAGTGGTATATGGATTTTTAATAGCGGGGCTGCGCTGTAACCTTGATGCTCATCAAACACATAAATTAGATGTGTTGTGGGAGGCAAACAAATTCCCAGTCCTACCCTGCTGATATGTGTCTCCCAGCTCCAGCAGAGCCCACTGCCTCCACCATTTGTCTGTGTCCACAGCAGTTCCCGTGCACACACCCACCCAAACCAGCAGCTTGAAATGAGATTCAGTCAAGTGCATAATCCCTCAGTTCTGCTTAGCAGTGATTAATTGACCAAATGTCTTTTATGTATGGGGGGGGGGGTGGTCCACAGAACCAGTGTGTCCCATTTAAAAATAATAAAAAAAAATAGAACACTGGTTCTGGTACCCCACAAAAATGTCCCAAGTTAATCGCTTGCAAACTTGTGCACAGAACACAATGTAATCTCAGTGCATCGTTAAAAGCTCTTCAGCAATTAGCCCCCCTGGCAAAATGATTTACTGACCTGTCATTAAAAACCCGTCAGGGAAATGGACATCATGCAGAGAAATGGCCCTTTGGATCGATACTCGAGTAACCCTTAAAGCACTGTGCAGCTTGTTGTTAGGGAGAAGCATTGTGTGTTTACAGAGTTCCACACTCATGTGCAAGGAAGTTCTCCAGTCCCTCATTAATAAACCATCAGTGAAATCCATACACTTTCAACCATATGGGTTTACATTCTGTTTACTGCTAGTTTACATTTTCCCAAATCATTGTGAAATTCATTACATATGTTTTATCTTCTTTTTTTTTTTTGCCTGAACCCCAACAAACCCAGAGTGAAATGAAATGGTGTTCCAGTTAATAAAGAAGCCAGAGCACATGAAAGGTGATTGACAAAAAGCTAAGTGTGATGCAGTCACAAAGGATGTCAGCTATAAGTGCAAGGTTTTGTCCGTATGGTGGCACATACGTCTTCGCACTGGGACTAATGCACTGTTGTTGAATGGTGTCCAGAGTCTGGTACACCTCCTTTGATCTTCGACATACAGACTTAAAAAGGAATAATGGAAGAGCGGTGGCCTTATACTTTAATGGTGGGTTTTAGAGAATCTGATATCTCTGTTCTGAATATAGATAAACAGCCTGTGCATCACTGAAGTGCTGGTAACAACAGGAAGAAATGCTCAGACCCAACCAAGACATTTGCACAGTGGTTCGGAGAATACCACACAGTGAATGGAGCTACATGGAGATACAGTGGATAGAGCTTCTTTTATCGTTAGCCAGAACCACCTGAACATCGCTCAGCCAAGGTTAGGGAGTTATTTCAGATTAAACACTATTTTCTGAGATGATGAGAGAAATCTGAAAAGCATGCACTGGCATGAAAACTCTCATCTTAGAGAGACAATGAATATACAGTGATATAAATGAAAACTAACGTGATTAACCTCATGCAATTTTTTTTAGCACATAAACCAGACAAAATGTTGATATTACATTACTATATTTTTGAAAGTTGAAGACACGTGCAGTTTGGCTAAAGTGAGGTAAAGATTAGGCAGGAAAAGCATTGTTTACCCAGCAACCACCCAACACTTATTTTTGCAGCCACATGAGCAGCACACCGCTTCAACTCTGTCTTTCAGAAATTTACATTTATGACACTAATTTTGCAGAATTATTCAAGTTGCAGCAATTGGGCTGATTTTTCACAAAGTGCTAAAATGAGTGGAAGACAACGGCTTCCTCTGATTTTGTGCCGATACCAGAGGGGCAAACTAGATGATGGGCATAAAAGGGACGGCACCAGAATTATCCTCTAAAGCAAGTACTTATGCCATCCTCAAATCCAGCCTTAACATCTGGCAGTGATGTAAAACCTGAATCTCAGGAAGTGTGGTTCTTTTTTTTCTTTTAGGGCTAAAAATGAAAACACCTGTATAACAGTGAGGAGAGTCTTTACTTCCTTTTTTTTTTTAATATACTGAGCAGATCCACTTTAGAGCGTATCTGAAGCTGCATGCCAACTCTGGATGTGGACCAGAGACACAGTGGTGTTGGCAGGAAGAACTAGGCCTGGATGATATATGAAGCTGGAGGCAGTGTGCTGAGGATCCTCTGACGTCTGCGAGAGCCCTGCCTCTCCATGCCCACTTCCCTCTGACTCTCATCTTGCTGCTCGCCTCCGATGCCTAATCTGTCTCCTCAGCAAGCACACTTTAGTTTATAGACCTCCGACTCCCTCTCCTCCTCCCCTTGTCCATGACGCATCGCCCTCCATTCTCCTCATGTCTCCTCTGCGGCCTAATTGATGGGAGAACACTAACAAGTTGCCCTCCCTCCATCTCTCCATCGTGTCCTGGTCCTGAAGGGCCTCTCTCCCTCACTCTTGTGCTGCCCATCTCCTCATCCTCTCACCCCCACCCACCAGCCCCCTTTCACTGCTCCGTTCATTATTCATTAAGTTTCCCTTTGGATCCAGAGAAAGCAAAAGCATGGCTGAATACATAGGCAGACTCAACAGCTGGCCCCAGGGTACCTGAGCAATGTGAGTGTGTGTGTGTGTGTGTGTGTGTGTGTGTGTGTAAGAGAAGGAGGGAGGGAGAGGTAGAGAGAGTGACACACAGAGAGACTGACTAATTGTTCGACAGAAACAAAAAAGGGGAGAGAAAAGGAAAAGAGTGAAAGTCAAAAAATAAGATCATCATGCTAGAAAAAAAAAAAAAGAGTTTCAAAACGGTGTAATTGAGTTTGGAAACCAAGAGATGCAGAGCAGCCAAGCTGAGAAGTGCTAGTTGCAGAAGGTGATTGTGATTTGAAACCAAGAAAAGGCAAGTACGGCCAAGCCAAGATGTGGCATGGACCAGAGGACTGAAGGTTAAAAGAGACCGACTGCGAATCTCACTATGTTTTAAAACACCACTAATGGAAAAGTATGCGTCATCTGAGTCTGTACTTACTCTCAGAGAGTCGAGACTAAGCACACTTGTCAATGAAATCATTCATTCCAGAGATTATGTGAGCAATATTACACAACAAAATTTCCTGATATTATAGTTTCTAGAGCCAGACCGGTTTTATCGGCCTATCACAGACATATCGGTATCTGCGCATATATTCTCCGATATGCGCTGATATGAATTATTTTATTAAGAAGCAATAATGCAGTGGAAATGCTCAAATCAGGTCAAGTTATATAGGCAGCATTTTATGCATATTTGATCCTTTGTTTTCATTCAAGTTATATGTGTATAGTATATATACATATTTGTTCTCATGTTTTTTATTCATAGTTATTTATTTTTATAGTTATTTTATTTAATTCCCAGTGAATGTTACCGTTTCAGTGCACTGATGTCATTTTGGACAATAAAGTTTATTGTTAAACTGTAAAATATCCTGCTTTCATTACATATCTTTTTCACAAATGTTTATATATATATATGTATCAGCTGATATATCGATATTGGAATTTTTTTACTCCCTAATATCGGCATCGGCATCGGCCCCAATATCTCCAATATCGGTCCGGCTCTAATACCTTCTATATCAGGACACATTCACTGTGCATAATCATTGCTAATCATGTCATTGGCCATTGCTGAAGTGCAGAAGAACCAAACATTTCTTGGTGGTTGTTATGGTTACCGTCAGTTTAATATATCTTGTACACTGCAGCTAATCTCCTGATTGGAAGTACTGAAGGTGACAAATTAAAAAGGCAAAATCTGAACAAATGAGTGGAGAAACATGATGAATGCAGATGTATCCCCACAGGTGCACAGCAGTTACAGGTACAGTTAAGCAGTTAATATCCAGTTCATTCTGATTGTTTTTTTGTTAGAGTAAAAGATCGAAGTGAAAGAGGGTTCATTGTTGGTGCTGGGATGGCAGGAGCTTCTTGCGCAAAGGCTGCTCAACTGGACAGTGTTTCTCAGCGCATTTAGATCTATGAGAAAGACGTCATTGAATAGAAATTGCAGTCAACAGTGCATCTGACGACCGTGATGCACGTTTATTGGTGCGATATGGAAGGAAAAACAGAAGAGCAACTCTTCCTCAGGGGAATGTCAATGCAGGACGTGATCAGATTGTGTCAGTAACAACAGTCCATCGATCATTACATAGAGAGGGATATTGTAGTAGGGTTGCAGTGTATGAACCCCTCATTACATAGACAAAGGCACATTTAAGAGTTCAGTGGTGGAAAAACAAGAGGCACTCAGAGATGTAGAAAAAAAAGTGATGTGGTCGGATGAGTCATCCTTCACCATATTCTCAAAAAGTGGGGAAGTCATGTAAGAGAATGGTACAGGCCTGAACATTTAACCCCTACAGATAGGGTGGCTTTGTTAAGCTGCGGGGGGCATTTTGCTGCAATGGTTTGGGTCCTCTTGACCCTTTTAAAGGAAGGGGAAGGGTCACTGCGAATCAATACAGTGTTGTCCTGACTGATCACCTTTATCCAATGATGAAACATGTCTATCCTGATGGGAGTGGTCTCTTCCAGGATGACCCACTTCCATATAGGGCTCGAAGGGTCACTGAATGGTTTGATGAGTATGAAAATGAAGTGAATCATAAGCTGTGGCCTTCACAGTCACCAGATCTCAACCCATCTGAGCACCTATGGGTGATTTTGGACTGACATGTTAGCTCTCCACTGCCATCATCAAAACACAAAATGAGGAAATATCTTTTGTACTAATGGTGTTCATCCTCCAGTAGAGTTCAGAGAGCCAATGTCAAGGAGCACTGAAGCTGTTCTGGAATTTATAACTGCTAAATAACCTCCATTAATGTGCGTCCACATTCCTTCATATAAAGAAAATGTGAAAGCAAGTGACAACATTCAGGCACTGGCAGCATGTTAGCTTCCATCTGAAGACTGAGTAGCGTAGGAGAGCAGGATGCAGTCCAAATGGAAAGTAAACAACTGAATGAAATATCTTTTGGACCTAAAACACCTTCAAAAGTACTGGCACTTCTATATTCTATGAATAAAATATTCTTCTTCAAGGATAACACATAAGTTGCACACAGACGCATATGTCACATCAGACTGATTCTGATGTGGGATTATAATGATATGTAGCAGGGGGATTTTTAATTTGGTTGAATATTTCAAGAGGTAATTTAGTGATTAGATGCTGTGGAAAAAGCAGGTGTGCCTGGCATAAGCTATAGGGGCTAAATATGGTCCTAAGTATAAATATGGATAAATATGGTTTATATGGAGTTTTTAATGTAACATTTTAGGCTTTTATTTTCAATTATTTATTTGTATTTTTGCCACTTTATCAGGTTTAATCTTCCTAAAACATGTTGCTGCGGCTCATGTTGACAGTCACTTTCTCTCTTGGCATGAAGATGAACACTTGTGCTGTTAAAATAAGGTGTTGCACAGTCTATGATATTGCCTGTCAGTGTGATTGTGAGTCTGCATTCGTCTCCCAGTCAGATTATGGCCGGACACTGAACATCATTGAAATGCCCCCGGGGGACCAGACCCTGTGACAGACTTGTCAGTGACACCAGATGTGTAGACACTTGAGAAGTAAAGTGTTTTTATAGATGCACACACGGTTGCAGATACAGCCTCGAATTTCAGAGAGCACTGTGAAGCATTTCCAAACACTGTTCAGAACAAAACGTCATCCTTTATTGAACGCCTCAGCGCATCACTTATGCACCTCAAAGCAGCAGCCGACTACTGATGCAGCCTGTTGTCTGTAAACAGAGGCTATGCAGGAGAAGTGTCCATTTAGTGGGATGAGTGGTAGCAAGGATGCTGTAGTGCCACGACAGCTGGGCAGTTGAGGTCAGTTTTATTATGAGCTAACTAGCCCTTTCACTTGTCATGGTTTCAGTGATGGTTCATATTTAAAAAATAAAATAAAATAAAACCTAGCTTTCAATTAGATGTGATGTCTAGAAAATGTCTAAATGAAAGTAAAACAGACTGATCATTGTATGTACCAGTAGCATCCCTATATCTTATGTTGTTACGAGTGTAAGTTTGACCTGATAAAGTTTTGTTGGAGCACATGCACAAGCTCTTTCCTTTCTCCAAGAATTCCCAAAACCTAAGATACTATGCAATATTTTGTCTGAAACGTCCCATATTGTATAAAGTGAGATTTCCATGTCTTTCCTGATTACAAAGCAAGTCTAGGTGCTATACTAGTGAAAGTATCAAAGCACTCAGGCCACAGAGAAATGTCCACAGCCCTTATTCAGAAACTAACCCTTAAAACAAGCCATCAGGACTTCCGTAACTTTGTGATGTCACAAGGAAAAGCAGTTGCCGCTTTCAGCGATGTCCCAAGCCCAGCCCAATCACTCAAAAGAGAGGATTGGCTCACCAACGTGTTGTTAATAGAGCTCCACAGAGCGGCCTGAGAAAGACGATGTAAAACTACATTGAGATGGTTTTTGTTACTTAAACAAATATATCTTCTTATAGATATCAAAACTTCAAATAAAACACTGGGAAAGTGCCAAATATGGGCCATTTAACTATTAAAAGCTACACATTTTTTTCTTCTTAGCAAGGCCCGATGAGTAAATTAAACTATGTGAATCTTAATACCATTTTTCCTGAATTCCACTGCTTAGATATTGACCTCACTCTCCTAACTCCCTCTGAACTCAATGGAGTAATTGCTAGCTGTGCTTTGCTGATGGCACTATTAAGATTCTGGAGGATGAGAGTAACACTCAACTCCTCCCGACTCAAAAATCTCAACCAGAGAACCTAAAACATACTTCACTTTTTTTTTTTTAATATGTGATTGGATTGTTAGACTTTGTCTGAATATTTCTCCAGATTTCCATCTTTATTAGGAAAATAAATACATAAATCATACAAACACAATCACAGCCGACTTGGAGCGATATGGGACTCTGCCAAATTAACATGGATCAGGAGATGAATTGTCTGGGCCCCCAATTATTTTGTTCCTCAAACACGAACTTCATTATTTTATGATCAGGACCTCTTTTTTTTTAATAACATAGCTGCTGAGGCTCAAACATTTCCCTAAGTAGATGCATATGTCATTCATTTGTTTTAAAACATGTTAACTATTCACGTCCTTGCTTGTTGAGCCTTGACCCACATGAATTCAGAGGGATTACTGAAACAGTGCCATGACATCTTCAATCTTGAATACAGTTATTCATATTAAACATTTTATTTAAAAGAAAAACAGCCAGTGGTTGTTCTACAGAAGAAAAAAAGGTTCTACCCATCCATATTTGAAGCTCATAAGAAACTTTGAGAAGCAGATAAAATGCAGAACAGTTTTAGGCTAAGGACTGAAAGGGGGTTTTAAAAACCCCCTCTGATTAAAATCAAGGTTTTAACCTTGTTAACATGTGCATATGGTGTTTTTGTATATATATTACAAGTCATATCATATGTGAAATAAGCAGTAAACGCCATGAGTGCGTATTTCCACCTTGGAATTGCAGTGAACCAATGACGTATTTGGACAGCCAGGGTTTCGTACGTCATACAACTTAAGGAGCTAATCCCGTCAATTTGTGTGGATGTGAGGTGGGCAAAATAAACCGGATCCATTGTTGGTACAAAGAGCGAGAGTTTACATTAGCACAACCACTAACACTCTGTTAGCCACTGAAAGCCAACAAACAACATAAACAAATGAAAGATGCTAACCACTCTGATATGTCTGCTGGTTGCCAATTTTGGTGCACAACAGACTCATCCAACTCACCTTCATCTGAGTCTGGGTCTGACTCTCTCCAGTGTTTCCTCTATTTCTCTTGATATGCACTGCTCTTTCACCATTCACCGAAACCTTGCCAGTACAGAGAGCGAGTTTGCATTAGCACAGCCACTAACTGCCTGTTACAAGCTAACAAACAAACAAATAACTTACAGTTACGTCTTCTAGTTGCAGATTTCTGTGCACATCAAAAGTCTGTGGCTGAGTCTGTCTAATTTTTCCTCCGCTAACCATCTTGATACGCTCTGCTCTTTCACTGGTAAACCTAGTGCAAGCAGCAGTGGTGGGCAGGGCACATGGCCTGATACAGAATTTCTCAATGAGGAAGTAAACATGGTGTGCTTCCAGCCCCAGTTTTCCCTTTCTTTCCCTTTTTATGTGGGAAATCATGAAATTTTAATCATATCACAGTATTTTTTACATAGTTTAAAACATGTCTGGAGAGGAACTTTAAACACTTATTTTCAGTTTTGCTGCCATATTTAGTTTCAGTGCCATATTTGCTCTGCAGTTCCCACACTTCTTAATGTCAGTGTGATTTGCTGTCCAGAGTTTGAGTCTCTCATACTTTTAAAATTAAACTACAGCTTGACAATGAAAAACAAAATAACTTTGGCACTGTTTTGTTAGAGGAGAACGAGTGTTTCATTTTCACAAGGAAATGATAGCAGGATGAGATGAAGAAAAATGAGTGAACGCTCAGTAACTTTGCGGCTATTAGATGTTAAATTCCTCTATTTTTTGTGCTTTGAAGCAGGGTTTTTTTTCTCTCTTGCTGTGCAGTTTTCTTCATGGTCACTGGTGCTCTGTGTCCTACTGGGAGTCAGGAAAGGTAGGCTGTGTCTGGCTCTGTGTGTAAGAAAATTAGATAGGGATAACATATCGCTTCCTGATCACTATCTTATATAATCACGTGTTAACAGAGAACGAGAGGAGGAGAGGAGGAGAGGGAGATAATGGAGAGAGAGGTGGTGGTGGTGGTGGGTAGGGGAGCATAGGGAGGCCGGTCCGAGCCGGGTAACGGTGGATTGATATGACAACCGACCAATCGGCTGCCGTCCTCGGCCTGAGCCGCCGCAGTAGCTGGGCAGGATTGGAGGATGCTTCGGCGGAGAGAGATCCGCACACATACTGGCTCTGCTCGCTCGTCCTGTCTCCCGCACACATACACACACACGGGAGGAAAGGGAGAGTATCAGCTCTCCGCAAGCCGTGCAGTCAAGCTCTGCCCGGGAGAGGATGACAGCGGCGGGGAGAGGTAACTGAAAGAAGACACGGAAGAAAAAGAGGAGAAAAATGAGGAGCAAACTCAAACTCGCGTGTCTTTTTCGGCGTTAAATCAGCTGTCATGTGTGTTGAGGGGAGTGCACGAGGACAGGAAAGACAAGAGAAGTAAGTTTGTCTGGCTTCCTCGCGCTGTTTATCTGTTAATAGTGTGTAAGTTTTATCAATTATACCTGTGCGCGTGACTTGTCTGTTGGCGCGGGTGTCTGTGTACCGCAGCCTGTACACTGTGTTGTGTTTGATGGAACCGGTAAATAAATAAGCCCAGGAGAGTCTTGTGGTGCGCGTGAGCACGTGCGCGCGCTCGTAAGCGGTTGAGTTTGACTGTCTGCGCATTTGCGATTGCGACCCCGTGAAATTTGGCACTAAGCAGAAACAAACATGACACGAGGAGGGGGGTAGCAGAAGCAGTAGAAGCAAGAGTGCGCACACACACACGCGCACACGCACACTGGCTCTCAGTCATTTCTCGGCTATAATGAGTGTATTTGGCTGTGGCGCGCCTCAAGTCTTCTCTCTTGGGGTGTTGTTGCACACAGCGCCTCGGTGGAGTTATGAATGATAGACAGGCTGCTATAATAGAGTGGGAGTTGGAGGCTATCCGATCCCCTCTTGTGATGCGTGTGCCGCACCAGTGTAGCCAGACTAAAATTTACGCGCACTGCAGGAAACAGAGGAGTCCACTCTTTTGACTGCAGCCCCTCTATAAGTCGAGCTTTTCTCCCTCTCTCTCTCTCTCTCCCCGCACCAGATCCCATCTTTCTGTAGAGGGAGAGAAAAAAAAACCCATAAAGACACGATTTGAGTGAATGCCTCAGTCATCTGAATTCTCTGTAATGCTTTGACGGGTGTGTGTGTGTGTGTGTGTGTGTGTGTGTGTGTGTGTGTGTGTGTGTGTGTGTGTGTGTGTGTGTGTGTGTGTAAGGATGCGTGAGCCAAGTGCCAGATGCTTAGCTGTCCCTGTTAATGTTGCATTGATTGGCTTCTGGTGTGAGCACAGGGAGAATTGTATGGCTGCCAATCTTTAGCATTGCATTTTTTATTTTTTTTGCAAGGTGCTGGCCTCTGTGATGTGTTTGCTAATGTTTAAGAAAAAGATCATGTGCCATATGATTCAGTAGTATGTTGTTGAGCTACTGTGAGGGGGGGGACTGTGGATCTGATGTGGTTTATTCCTCCAGTTTACAGAATGGCTCTGTACTATAGAAACCATTCAGCTGCTGTGGGCTCCGACATTGATGTAGACAACATGTAAATGTTATCTACATGTATGATCGGGGAAGCTGTGCTGAGGGAGAAGTTTGGATGTTTTCCCCTTTCTCTCTAATTGGGGCCTGGGGACATTTGTATTAGCTCCTACTCCCTTGCTTTAGAGATATGCTCTTATTTTGCCAGTGGGCTTGAGGCGGCAACTACATTGATTATTTTAATTATCGGTTAATCTGTCATTTATTTTTCAGATAATCAGTTAATTAGTAAAAATAAGTTTATGTCCATCACAATGTTCCAAAATCTATTTAAGATAACATTTGAGAAGCTTTGACGAGCAAATGTTTGGTATTTTCCCTTGATAAATGTCTTAAATGAACGTCGGTAAATTAATTGAGACACCATATGTGGTATGCATAACATAAATTTGCATGGGATGCACTGAAGGCATCAGCCACAGAGGGCCCTCTGCTGAAAATCCATCCATCAAGCTTTACTGAGTGCTAAGTTATATCCCCACATACAAGCCATTTTCCCACGGTTAAAACATGCAGCGTTGGAAGACGTAACAGCAGTACCACATGATTACCAACCAAAACTTTGAACTTAACCAATAAAGCAGAGGCGAGTCGTGGAGTTGAAAGCCACTACGCAGTATGTGTTTGCATTCAAAGCCATTTGGCTATCGTCACTTCTGTGAATGTTGTTGAAGCAAGATGAGGCAGCTGACTGAGTTCCAAGGAAGCCTAATAGTCGTTTCTTGAATTTGAAATGTGCTTGCCATAAAACTGGCAAGTGGAACAGTTGGGAGTCGTATGACAACATATGCAAAGCATAGGCCTCGAGCTGCACTGACAGTGGTTAAAACAGTGATTAAACTGAAGAACACTGATGAACACTGCTCTGACAGCTGATTAATGGCTTGAATGGTAAATTATAGAAATTGTGATTGATTAATTATCTGGATTATCCATTAGCGAGCTCATCTCAGCCTTAAAGAGAATTGGATTTGCTAATGTACGCCCAAAAAATGAAAAAAAACAATACATATTGTCATCGGAGCAATTAACAGACCAAATGATCATTTAACCTGTGGGAAGCTTTTATTTCCTGTTCCTGTGAGCTTCCCTTCTTCAAAAAGGTGGAGTACGCCACCTCATGCCTGGCAGCAATCCAAGACGAACTGTTGTTGTTTTGAAAGAACAAAGATGGCTCCACTACCTTTCAGACACTCTTTGCTGATATAATAATATGCGTGTTTGTCCAGGCTTGTGGATGTTTTCCTGTTTGAAAAGGGCACAGAGCTAATTACACCATTATTAATCTCGCTGAAGACAGCAATTCAGGAAAATGTCTGTTTCGCTTACAAACACACTTGCAGTGTTTGAATATCAACAGTGCGCGATGCAGACATCACGACGAGTGCACAAAGGCCAAACTGTACATGTTAATCACTGCAATCCCCCTGATTTGACACCAGTTACACAAACCCTACCCCTGAAGTGTTGTGTCAACTCAACTGTGAACAACTGTGCAATTATCAGTCACTCATTACAGCACGCTTGCAGCTGAGCAGACATCTTAAACAGTGTATGTTGCTCAGCATGGCGGCAAGTTGCAACACCATAAAAGAATCATTTTGTCAAACGAGGCTGACGTGTAGATCACACGTTGACATTGTGAAAACTTAGTATTTAGTCAGTTGTCTGACTTGTACTGTTTTGATTCTGAAATGCCAGTTTTGGATTGTTTTTGGTGATTAAGACACTAAGGCTTAAAAGGGACGCAAGTTCATGGGCATTAAATGTAAGGGTTTCTCGCCCTACTTTAATGGAAGTGGAATACTAAATCGCTGGAGCACCCCTCATTAATATTCTGCTCATAAAGCCTTCTCTAGATTGTGCAGACTCAATCTTAAAAGCTGGTATGGTCCATCAAGAAGTCTGTGCAGAAATGGTTCACCCCAGGTGGCGACTGTGTGATGGCAGCCATGATGTTTTTAAACATATCACTCGCAATCCAGCCGGGAAAAAACCACACTGATTATTGTTCCAACAGCACAGTCAAGGGGCCATTCGCAAAGATGAATCACGCTTTCCTCCAAAACATTTACAGTCTTTTCACAGTGGGCAAACAAAAAAAAGTGGTCATTCACTGGCTCCATCTGCCAACCAAGACCAACAATTGAGTCATTTTTTTTTTCTTCTGCAAATAAGCATTACAGCTTTGAAAAGGCGAGTGTTGATCAGTCTTATCAGTGATGCCATCTTCTTTCAAATCCAGGATGCGACAAGGTAAAATAATCCCCTGTTTCTAATGCAGCACTGTGATGTTATTGTGCGGGCTCACGGAAATAAATGATGCACAGAATTTTTGTCATTAAATTTTCTTATCAGACATGCTACTGTGATGGGAATACACAGACACACACACACACACACACACACACACACACACACACACACACATACACAAATGAGCTCTCACATTGAGTGTTAAACATGCAGGAAATATTGTCGTTTAAATTCCAGACAGCAGCAGTTGTTATTTTGGAATAATTTAAAGAGGAAACCAATAGCTAGCATGAGCAGGGCTGATTTTGCAGGGTTGGGAGGGGTGGGTGTTGGGTGTTGGGTGGTGGTGGTGGTGGAGCACCACCTTGGGAAAGTTAATTATTAAACCAACCAAGGATCACTGATGCTGTTTAGACGGAATTTGCAACAAAAACCAGAAAGAAAATCAATCAAATTTTTCATATTTCAACTTATTGTGTTGCTGCTTCATCACAGCTTCTCTAATCTACAGTGAAACAGCTTCACTGACAACATACAGCTGCCAGTGTCAGCGAGACACAGAATTAGACACTATTCACTGTTTTCATCCTGAAAGAAAAAGCATTGTGTCTCCCACAGCATCTCTGAGCGAATCATAAAAATGGATAAGAAAATCAATGTTGCTGATATTCAAGTCCAGCTCTCCGTCATCATTTATGATATTCTCCTTCGTGCAACATCTTATATGTTCCACATGACCTGGTGATGGGTTAAACTGATTCCAGTAACGATTTTTCCAGGGGCATTGTTGTTTTGAGTGAGGGTTCCTCCATTGATCACACTGTAGCTAATCCTGTCTGCCGCTATTATTGTCTGTTATCCAATTATCAATGAAGTTGACTTGTCACCATCATATTGACTTGTCACCATCATATTCATCCATATACAAATTGTGGACAGACAATAGTGTTTGTCAGACACTGTGAACGCGGTTGTCCTTCAGTGGGGACATTTCTTTCATGGGTCAAATTTCATTTAAATATCAAATGATTCAATACTCAGCCTTTTACTTTGCTTTCTCTGTCATAGTCACATCATATAGGAAAAAAACAAAACAATAGAAAAGGCGCTTTAAATGCAAAACTGGATTGATATCTTTTTAAAGATAGAAAATAAAAGGGATCATCAGCACAACTTACAGATCATGTGGTTCCAGAGACTTAATTAGGCTGCCAGACAAACAGCAACAGCCAATCAGGAGACAGCTGGTAAAGGACACAAGGTGTTTTCCATTATCTCATCAGCTATGTCAAGGCACATGGTAATCAGTCGGGGAATGTTAACACCTTGGAGGCATTTCACTTCTCTTGCTTTGGAGCCGCAGAGAAAGCCCTCCTCTCCTGTGCTTTCAAACACCACCATCTCTGGCCTGTTGTCATCCAGCATTTCCATTTTTTTGATTTAGACTTTCATTGCTTACAGAGGGACACAGAGCAGTCTGAATCACATTGACATTATTGCACTCTGGGTTTCTTCAGTATGGGTGAGCGCAGCGTTAGAGTGATTCATCTGCTGCTCTCACTCTCAGTGACGAATAGGCAGCAGAGCGTTTTCCTTAAAAGAACACTCGGCACGGTAAAAGGAAGTTTGATCGCAGCAGGGCATTTTTTTTTTAATAGTAATGCAATCTTGACCTCATTATTTGGCAGGAAAAAAATGAGTCAATACATAGTTTGCCTCATTAGAACTCTGAGAATGTCATATTTTTTTTAATGAATCATAAATATATTAAATAAATATGTATTTTTCATGATGTTTAATTGCCAAGATTTGAGCATTGATTTTTCAAAAGTGGATCAACACATCAACAAAACGCCCAGCACACTATCATTTAAGGATTTCATTGAAAAATTGCACTGCCCAGCATGGCAGATAAAGACTTTTGGGCAGTGTCAGGCTTGACGTATTTCATACAAAACAAGAAATGAAGCCCTTTAAGATTAGTTTTGGAAGGATGTTTGAGTCATATGTAAAAGATGCAGTGGCTTCAAAGTGTGATACAGCAAAAAATAAATGTGTGACGTAGAAGCTGGGGAAAAAAAAAAAAAATACTGCTGCAGTGGGATGTTGATAAGAATATTCTATGTTTGCAAATTTGCCCATAGTTTTATGGGGAAGACTGTCTTTGCAAACCATGAAAATAGAGCCATTTGATTGCCAATATGCTGCATGAATAGTTAATGTACTATTAGGGGTGGGGGTGGATTTCCATGTCACATTTGAGAGTGTTTGCTCAGACTCAGAGACTTTTTCCTTTTTTTTACCAATAGCTCTTAAGGATGAACTGTCATTATGTAATCACTGTGCGTTCCTGTCTGGGATCCTGGAGGCTGCCTCTGAGTATTTTATTTTGTTCTCTGCTTAAAAGCGTCGGGGTGGCGGGGTACGCGTTTTTGGTCACATTCCGGGAGGTTTCAGCTTCTTCAAGGGAAAGCCTGCGTTTTAGTCACCTGGGCACATCCTTTATCGCACTTATCCCCCCCTAGATTTACATTCTGAGCTCCAGGCGTTTCACTAACACTTTTATACCCAACAATGTACACAGAGCCAACCGGTAGACAGGCAGCGTATTGCTCAAGGAGAGTTCAGCAGAATATAGAGACAAAACTGAGATTAAACTTGGGTTGATGGGGCGGATTCTCTGGCAGTTTTCACTAGAGCTTGAGTTTTAGTCCCAAAAAAAAAGAAAAAGTATGTAAAGCATATTTCATTCCTTACATTTAAAATTAATTACTAGCTGTCTTAAAAATTATATTGCTATATTCCTCTATGTGTCCGTAGAATCGGGTGGTTTTTCATAAAAATGTTCATATTCTACGTCTGCTGTGCTGTGAGACGTTACATTTACTATCTTTTTAAGTATTGCTTTCAGTGCAATATGGGCTCTTAATTCAAAAGCCATGTAGTGTCCTGACAGAGAGAGTCACGTCAGTTAGTTGTCAGTGTCACCGTGCAAAGAGGAACCCTGATGTGTGGCACTGATAAAGCATTAGTGCACTGCGCGACTGTCAGACCCGCTCACCCTTCGCGTGCATCGCCCCGGACGTGGAAATGTGAGATAGATGTTAATTGGACCATGCCAACGATTTATGAGAGTGAGAGGGAGGGAGGGGTTGGGGGGTGAAATGGACAGGGCGTCCCTACTGATTCACAGATCTGAGGTGGATGAGAGGCGCGCCGCGGGGGGCTGTCCACTAGAGTTAAGATGACAACGGGAATTTTAGTACCACTTGAATACCTCAGGAAAAGGTTGAATTTAATACTTTGTTTTATAACAAGCGACAATAGTTGACCTAATACATATTTCTTTACAAGTTTAAATTCCATTTCATCAGAATGTATATGTAGTGTGTGAGTCAGAATAGGTACAGGAAAGAGAATAGTGTCAATGCATCTTTGCCATTTTCCCATATACTAGTTTTAGATAAGAACATGCGCCTGTAGTTTTTTTGTTTCCATTTGGATGCACATACGTTACACTTTGGAAATAACAGCACATATTGTTTAATTCATACCGTCGCTCCACCGCCGCCATCGCTGTTAGAGCTCCAGCTGAGTTGTGTAGTATGTAAGCAGAGTTTCTTTAGAACAGTCTCCAGAGCTGTGATTGAACCATTCACTTTGTAACAACATCTGCCCGCTTCCATGCCCCAAGTACTGAGCTTGTGAGCCGGTGCGCCGTTGCCAAACTGTCAAATCGTGTGCCAGGGTGTCAAACAGCTCTCCATGTACTGAAATGAATCTCAATGCGCCTAAACAAGACAGCAACCCCCCATGTCACAAGCCTAATTCTTAATCCGGACATCCAGCTGATACCAAAACCAGTGTTTATTTAAGACGATGTCCATACAGTCTCATGCTCAGATGACATATCTATTGTATTACAGCAGGTGCTCCTATTTCTTTCCAGCTGTAGCTTTGACATTTGGTCCTTCTTGTACCCCAAAAATGAATAAACTCCATCAAGAGTTCATTTCCATTTCATTTATCACGAGTCGAGCGGTTTTGCCCTGATTGCCAGGCCTTACACTTCTAAGACATAGAAAAAAGTCAATTAATACATGAAGTGACTGGCAGAAATCTAATTTACGACAGTGTTAAAATTTAAGTAATTTAAGTTAGTTAGTTCTTAAGCAAAAATGGAAAAAATAAACTCTGGTTTTCTTACTCTTTCAGTATAGTAAACGGAATAGCTTGGGTTTTGGATGGATAAATCAGATGAAACAAGATCTTTTTGAAGGCTCTGGGAACTTCAGTTAAATTCAAGATACTTAATTTCTCCCAACAATTTCATCGACACACAAAAACAATCCAAGAATGCAAACATTAGAAAGAGTTAAACACACAAGGATCTATAACACTGGCCAAGTCCATAGCTGGACCAACACCACAAAGGCAAATATCGTCTTAAAAAAGGGCAATTATCAGTCCATAAACAAGTCAAACTGACCATTTTGTGTATTATGGCTGTTCACCGGTGTAATTGCTTCTGGAATACAACCAAACATCCTTCTGTTTGTTTTACCTGCAGGCAATATAAAACACATTCCTGCTGTCATCAGCCACATTTCATTGATTAATCAAGAAATTAAATGCTAAATCAATCAATATGAAAGTAGTGGATTGGAGCAGTGCTTATACAGAGGGCAGTATTACTCAATGGTCTGTGACAAATCAACAAATGAGAGACTCGTGATGATGCTTAGGCAGAGGAACATGGAGAAAAAATGAAAATGTTTCAAATCTACCAAAGAAAAATCTCTCAAAATAACACAGTGAGAAGAAGAAGCCTCGAAGTAACAACAAAGAGAAGAACAAAATGAGTCACAATCAAGGAAACCCCACTGGTGATTTAGAGAAAGAGGAAATAAACTGTGAGAGAATCATAATATCCGTCCTAAGTGGGAAAGTCGTGACTCTCATTTGGTCAGAAAAAGTCTCTGTTAATAGATAATTTTGTCTGTTTTTCATGGTTCTGCAGTAGGTCTAGATTTCAGCAGCATTTGGTAATGATGTAAAAAGAAAAAAAAAAAGAAAAGTCAGCATGAAAACACTACTGTCTCCCCAGCCCACACAACATACTGTGTGTTCTCCTTTACACTTTCCCACGACTATTCATCCCTCCCTGCGTCTCTGGCGTCTGCATCACCAGCTTATTCTTTATTTGGACGATAAGGTGGCATATTTGTCTGTTGTGGCTCCTAACACCCTCCCCGCGAGTCTCTGTGGGCACTTGAAAAGCAGTGTGGCGAGCATCTGCGAAACTCCCCCAAATCTCTTGCACTTCAACCCCTCATGAGGGAATCTACCTGGGAGCGAGAAAGCAAGCTTATCTGTGTATGAAATGCTAATGTGCATAGCCTCAGCCCCACTTTGTGGATGAGAGCACATAGGCCCCATCCTTGTTGTAAAACCCACCTGCTCTGTGTGTTTTAGCATGTGTGAAATGGTGACGCCTGCCAAACTCCAGTAGCCTCAGCCTGAATTTAGGCTTCGCAGACATGAAGCAAACCAAGTTGCTGTAGGGGATATGAATGTGTTTTCATCCCGAATCCACCTTGTCTCTGTTTCTCTTGTTCTATTTGGCAGACAACGACTTAACATCCCAAAAGCATTAGCAGGTCATCCAGGTGGTGCTGAAATCATTAGTCAATTCATTGAGTAGGAGACTGATGAAAAAGTTATCAACATTATTGTGATAAATTAATCATTTAAGTCATTAATCGAGCCAATTTTTTTTTTTAAATTTGAGGATTTACTCCTTTTATTTTTTATTTTTTGTTTTTTTTTATCACTGCAAAATGAATGAATGACCGTAAAGGTACAGATTTTTTTTTTTTTTTTTTTAAGGCCTCCACGCCGGCGATGGCCAGGGCCAGAGGCATTATATGGTCGGGTTGTCCGTCTGTCTGTCCGTCCCATTCTCGCGAACGCAATATCTCAGTAACGCCTTGAGGGAAGCCATATAAATTTGGCACAAATATCCACTTATACTCAAGGATGAACTGATTAGAGTTTGGTGGTCAAACGTCAAAGTATAAGGTCACACCGACCTCACAATAGTGCCCCTATGGCGGTTGGCGTACTGGACCTACGTGGTCATGGTAACAATAATAAACACACTGTTAAGCTTAAGGAATTCAACTCAAGATGACTTTATTAATCCATTAGTTTCATTAGTGTACAAGCATCAGTCATACACAACGCATAGTTGGAAAATTAAAAACACAGAGTAGACAGTAAACAAAAACCATTGGCAGGAGTGGAGTATGAGATACAAACAAAACAAAAACATGTAAAAACACTGCTCAATACTGCCACTAGTGGTGAAAAACCCCACAGAGTACCTTCAAGGTTTGGTCTGTTGGTTGTGTAAAACAGGCAATCTGAAATAGGGTTGGGCCATAAATCAGCATTATGGATCATTGATTATTTTTTCAGCAGAAAAATGTAATGAGGATCTTGTGTCTTATTGGTTATTTCAGTGTTTCAGTTTTACACGTATGAAGAATTTGGTCACGTGAAGCATAATAGTGGGACACAGTTCATCACTTTGAGCATTAGATGAAAGATTTTATATGTGATGTGTATACACATACACAGAACACAATATACTTTATATTGTTAACAGAAAATGTCCCGAGATTAAAAGAACCAAAACGTCTAATATACTGATTCCAGCTTCTAAAATGTGAGGATTTACAGGACAAATCAAACTATTTGAAAACTCATTTAAATTGTGATTTTAAAAAAAATATTTCTTTTTACATTTTATATGCTAAACTATTAATTGATTAATAGGAAAAAACAACAGATAAATAAATAAATAATAAGTTGGAGCCCAACATCCAGGCATTTGCCAGTCCTCTCTGTCTCGTATACACCATTTTGATGATGGAGCCATGTCTGGGTGTTGTGCGGCAGCGCTGCAGTCAGAGTGGAGAGAGATGATGATGTTGATGCAAGTTGAAAAACTGTGTTTTTTTTCCCCGCAGTGGCCAGCAGATGGGTGCTGTCTGCTTCATCCTGGCACTCCTGCTGTATGATGAGAGCTCAAGAATCCAGCCATTAAACACACAACAGATGGGACATTTTCTGTCTTCCACCCAGCTCTCATTAAGCAGCCAAACAACATATAGCAGGGTTGACGAGTGCAGACATGTATTCTAATTTGACACCCAAGCCAAAAAAAAGAAAAGAAGAGAGAAAGAGTTCCTCCTTCACAGAAATAATTAAGGTTGTTTAACTTGGCATGTAAACATGAGGAGATGAAACCATCAGAGGCTTCCACTCTCATCTTGGAAACCTTTGCCTCGGCGAGCTGTGCGAGGACTGGTGCGTTTTTGGGTTTGAGGTAATCAGAGCTGAGGGTTAGGACAGATGGTGTTTGGAGGGTAGTGTACTGGAAGGACAAGTTGCTGTTGACTTTGGGAGACATGGTGGGCGGGGGTGACTGACACACCATCCTGCCCACATAACTCAGTGGGAGTCATTACTGCAATGGGCCTAATTACCTTCAGGCCTAATCTGTGTTTAAAAACCTGCTGCTTATTGCTTTTAATTACCCACAAGTGTAGGAAAAAGATTGAAATGCAAGGCTGGAGCGTTTGTCTGTTGTGTCTCTGCATTTGTATGTGCATGAGAGAGAGAGAAAATGGATGGCTGCAATGTGTCATATTTTCAAGCTTTAGATGCCTAATTGTAGCTTCAGAGTACTTCTATGCATCTGGACTGTTTACACAGAGGCCTTTAACTGTCCTCTGATAGACCCGGGAGCACAAGTGTGTTTGACAGCCAAGTATTTCCTTTTTTTTCAGTTTTTCCCTGCTTCCACCTTCATTTAAAATGTTACTCAGATAGTTGTACTGTAGCCCGAAAACTAAATTACTCTTGCTCTCATCACTTTCGACAAGAAGAAAGAGAGTTGATTCTCAGATCTTCAGATGTCGATTTGACAAGAAGACGAGTCGAGGGAAGTCTTATCTATAGAACGGGGTCGTGATGATGATACATGATCTCGAGGTTGTTTTCTGCCGAGCATCCTTGGGTTATGTAATGTGATCAAAGTCGTATTCTTGCAGGTGTTGGAATAGGAATATGAGCTCAAGTTAAGTTGGGGAAGAAAATATCTTTCGCTTCTGGAAAGGTTTTCAAATTGATGTAGTATGTGGATTTTCATTAAAATTGGTAGAGTTGTAGTGTAGAGCAGTTACAGGCGAGAAATGAGATTTATGAAGATGACTGCAATTAAGTTTGGCTTTGCAGTGCTTGAAGGTTAGAGAAGCGAATGTGTGACTGTGTGGAGTTGCTGGTCTGAATCTCAGGACATATTTCTGGCTGGAAAACTACTGTGAAGGTCAGCAAGGCAAGGCAGAAAAACTGTGACGCTGTAAAGACGGCTTTCATCTATGAGAACTATTTTTATGTTGGTGTGTGCACAGGACTTTCATCACATCATGAGTGGGTGATGTTAATTTGCCAAAAAACAGAGTGCCAATAAAAAAATCATGATACAGCATTACAAAATTTTGTATCTCACAAACCTCACAGAGAGACGAGAGTTGAAAAGGTCTCACAAGGCTCAGACGGTTTTGGAGAAAAAAAACTAACCACCAAAATAATTCATTCAGCCCCGATTCCCTGTGCATTTTCTAGAAAGATGGCTTTGTGGAAATAACTACAGTCTGCTTGGCTAAACCACTGAATCGCTGGCACCTCTCTCCAACCTATTTGTCTCCTGCAATTTCGTGGAACCTCCAGGGTGTGCCACACATTCAGAGGATTGCCTGGTTTGTGAAGCTGATCAGACTAATCTGCTTCCTTTCACAAACAATGAGCTGGGTCAAATCACCCAATAGACTCCAGGCGAAAAGCACTTATTTATAGAACAGGTACAGATCAATCAAATGTGCTTTTGCAGTTCTGACCAAACTGGCTGTTATCGCCGTCTGCGAATTCGGAAAATACCAACATTTAGTTCGAAAATCCATAATACGACTGGATATGATGCAAACCATGAGGGTTTATTCGTGAATTCTAAAGGAGATGCAACAGTGTTGCTTAGAAATGGGAAACTTATTTTGTTTTGCTCGAAAACCAAACTTAATTTATCAAAACAACCACAAAGTCTCTGTTTAGCTTAATGCATTTTCATATCTCACACAGATTGTAGATAAACACATTTCACATTTGTGGTTATGAAGATACTGTGTGCAGATCTGACTCCTTCAGACTATAAATGTGGAGGAACTCTGTTGGGTTTCTACAGCCTCATATAAACACGCATACATTTATATTTCCAACAGAACAAACACTTGTGCAGAGTAGCTGACATATTAGAGCTCTAAACTCAAAGTATTGCCTCATGGACAAAATCCTCTTTCATGGTGCTATGTGTAATTTTGTTTTGTGATAACAATATATATCGTGATATCGTAAGCAAATGAAGCACCTGACAAATCAAGGTATGTTATTACATCAGTGCAGAAAGCATATAAAACCTAGTATAGCATTGAAAGAATGGGCAAAATCTTTGACAGTAGATAAATAAACATATATTATCTCACTGTATATGGTCATATCTCCCAGCTGTACTCATTACAACCACTCACATTTAATGCAACTCCAAGCTAATTCTGTTGTGTTTTCCCACTTACAGTCAATATAAAACCATGTATTTGTAAAGCCACATTCAATAAGCATTAAAAAACTTTACAAAATGTAATGCTTGTAGACCACACATTGAATCTACTGGTGCAGACTATGTCTTTAAAGTTGCCGTCCATTTAAGCATCCAGGTTACACAGAGATTTCCATCTGATTCAGCAGAAACAGCAGAGAAGAACATAAATTCATGTCCAGGCCTCAGGAACATTTCACAGCTTTGTTACAGACAAAGCACAACACATTTTGCTTTGTCACTAATTTTCTCCTCTGCTGTTTGTGTTTCCCTTTTCTCACCTTAACCCAAGTTGTTTACTTACTTTGACTCAGTGAAACATTGCCCAAGACTGCAGGCAACAAACAAGCCCTATATATGGGTGGAAAATGTTTGCATTTGCTCCTCTCAGGTGAGGTGAAAAGTCAAGAGTCTCTTTCGCTGTTTTCGTCTCTCCGGCTGGCCCTCTTTGTACCAAGGATTAACAGTGGTTCGGAGATATGCGTTTTTGACCCACCCCGGTCTTTTGCTATCTGGCGTTTGACATCGGCAGACAGCTGATGGTGTGAAATCGAATGCAGTGGGTGAGCTCTCTGCAGGAGGCCACGGCATTAGCTATTAGCGGCAGGCGACAGGAGCCTGTGCTCCCTCTCTGCCGGAAGGAGCTGAGGTGCATCTCTCTTGCTCTCTCAACATCCCTCCCTCTCTTGCTGCCGTTCATTTTAGTATTATTTTTCATCCTTTTCAAGTGTTTCACCTTCTGCAGTTTAATCAGTGGCTGTGGTTACGTGCAAGAACTGTTGGCTACTCCGGCTTAGGTCTTATTCAATTTAAGTTGTTTACATGACCGCTTGATTCCCTGCGATCTGGGTTTTCCTGTTTCCATGAATAAAACAGCAGACAGAGACACAGTGTTTAGGTGTCTTAGCCACAAGTTTTTCAGAGATACAAAATGATTTAAAACATTAAACATAGTTACAGAGATTTAAAGGATACATTTGTCAGCTGAGTAGACAGAGAAATGCATCAGCTACGCATTATGAATCAAAATGAATTAGTTAATGCAATGTCAAAAAGAGCCAAAAATGCAGAAACAGTTCACATTAGAAAATCTGACAGCAACAAATATTTATTTTTGCATGATGAATGACTGAATGATTTTTTTTGTCAGCTGACTAATCAATTAATCAACTAATCATTCAGCCCTAGTTCGATTTTTACAGATAGTAAAGGGAAAAGTGAAATGATACGTGAAATTCACAAGAATCTGATAAAATTTTCAGGCTGGTGTCATACAATATTTATATACAGTATGTAATTCTTATATATTTTTTTTACATATTTTAGTCCATCTCTCAGTATTTTCTGATTTCCCTACCATGTCTGTGACTCAGTCCATAACCCTCTAGTCCATAGCGATGATGCAAATCTTTGAAAACAGGTCACAAACGTATAATTTCATTTTCTACATCAGCCGGGCACTGCAGCAGTCATAGTAAACAGAACTCAAACAGGAGAAAACAGTGCATTTGTGGGACTATTTTCAACAATGGATGAATACACCTTCCGTGCTATATTCCCAGCAGCATGTAACACATCTTCCAGTGCAATGATGTGGCCCATTATGTTTTTAATAGTCTTTTTTTTGGACAGTGGAGCTATAGCAGCTTTGACTCCACTTCATGAACTTCATCATGATGTTGCAATCAAGGTACAGCACTAACACAACCGAATCAAAAAGAATTACATGTGTATATAAACACAGCCATCTTGTGTGCACCCTGCCAAAATCTTTGTGGTTGTCACTGTGCATAACCTATCCTGTTAGATGCTGCACACATATATAAACATGCCGTGGGCAGAAGGCTGCTCAAAACAATATCATCAACATAAAAAGGGGGAAATTATTTCCATTGACGGAGCCAGATGCTGTTGATTTCATGGCTCCCTGAAATGTATTTTGCTTGGAATCAGCATGATAATCAGACAATTAGGAGACTGATTGAAGAGAGCCCCAGGAGGCAAAAGTGAAACCACTGGAAAAGATATTCTCATTCTGACACAGAGTCTGACTCACCCAGGTACCACCATTGTCTCACCAGTGCTTCGACTGTGTAGGGAAATTTGCTCCAGTGTGGTTGAATTAAGATATTACTTAACCAGAAAAAAAATTAGATTGAAGCAAGAAGAAAAACCTTAAAATCTCTAAAACAGCCTTTTTGAAAGAACTTTATCAGTAGTCTTTGCAGGGCCCGCTATCGTTTTACAGAAAGAGGGCAGGGGAAGCTGGATTTGGGCGTAGCTGTACCTATGCAGATGAGAATCTTTTTCCAGATTACACATGTTTAGTGTCGTTCTGAGTATTTATCCTTTGCTGCCTTAATCCAAGTAGATGTGGAACAGACTTTGCCTTCTTTTTCACAGCCCGGGCTGGCAGTAGGTATTGCCCATGACAACCACTGCACTTAGTGAACATCACCAACAACTATACTTGAGCTGCGTAATTTGCATGTAGAGATATTTGAAACACGGGGGATTAGTCAAGGGCTTCTAAGCACATCTTAATCCATATATATGTAAAAATATTTATATTCATAAAAAAAATAATTCAGTGATTATCCTTCAAAGTGTGTGACAGTCGTAAGTTGCATTAATGTCTCGTTTTAGCGTTTCTCTCTAATGTTGTCACATGCATTGTAAGAGATGGAGAGCAGCAGCCTTTGAAGTGTGTCAGCTCCTATATCCTATTAAATATCAAATACATGTGTTTGTCCTCTCGATAATCCCCACGAAGCTGCTATTCTACTGCAGCACTTTAAATGTTGAACCAACTCTCCTGCTGGAAGTCAGTATTTGAGACCGAGTGTACTTCCTCCTATTATTATTATTATTATTATTATTGTTATGAAAATGTCCACTCAATCCACTGAAACAGGCTGGTTTGTTTGAAGGAGCTTTTTGTAAGTTTTGCAATCGCTACATAGCCAACGTTAGCATTAATAACTACTTACACTCCAGTCTAGAAGAGACGTTGCGAGTTCAGCATCAAACTTTATTCCTGTCTCAACCCTCTTGTTTTTCTTCTACTTCTGTCACTTCTTTTCTTCTACTGAAGTTAGCAGGCTAGCCCCAACCTGGTCAGACTGTCTTGTCACTTTCCGATACCAAGTCACTAGTGTCCAGTCTGCCCTGAAGACTTAGTGCAGCTCCACGGGCGTATTATAACCTCTCATATTGTAAACACAATAAAAGCTGAAGCTCTTGCCAAGACTAGTTCATAAACAGCTGTTAACTCTCACGCTGTTAAGTAGCGATAGCAAAACTTAAAAATAGCTCCTTAAGACTAGCGTCATACATAATCCACCACGCTGATTGGGTGGCATTACTACTGCCTCATTTTTTGTTCATATTTGAACTTGTGTTTTTGTGAAAATGTGAATCAAAAGCTGAAGTATTGTCCCAGTTCTGAGTCTGCATTTAGCCAAGTGTCTTGTAAGCCTTCACCCATTTTATCAGACAAGCTTTGGGAGCTACTAGCGAAGAATATGAGCCATAATCACAGCTGTTTAAATGTTAATTATACAACTGTTAAGCAAACATGCTAAATTTTCTCCAATATTTCTGAGATGTGAGGACTTGCTAGCTGGGTAAGACCAGCTGGTCAGTGTTCATGGTCATTGTGAACAGTTTTACCTCTTGGTAATATGTTGGTTGCAGCCCACATAAGATGTAATTCCTTTTGGAAGCTAAACTTCACAACAGTCAAAACCTAACATTTGTTGCTAGTCAAATGTGCCTGAAGGTAAATCTAAGGTTCATGTTTTCATTAAACAGCCTCTTTACTTGTGGCTCCCTGTATGTACAGATATTGCCACACTTTCATAAAAAAAAAACAATGGCAGTACAGTGTTTATCTTTTGTTTATTTTGCAGTAATAATAATAGGTATATCTGTTGAACACATGAATGTGGTTTAAAGCTAAAAAAAAAAAAAGCCAGTTAAATGGTCTCAACATCATCTCCTTTTGAGATGAGAATATTTAGTCACACAGCAGGTGTACAGTTTTAAAGTGTAATCACCAGAGCCTGGCACAATGCTTTTGTCCCAGTTGCAAATAGAGTATTCTGTGTCAACTGTTGTGCCAACGCAAGTTCCAACTTGACATACTCTTGTTTTTAGAAAGGCCTTTAATCTCACTGTATCACAACGTAGATGAGATTCTGAATCATTGTTTTCTTTAGTTGTGAAATCACACCGAAGGGCATCTCAGTACAGCAAGGGCAAATGATGCAATTTCCTCTCTTAAAAAAAAAAAAAAGAAAAAGAAAAAATGTGAGAAGTGAGGACCGATTTCATGCTTCAGCAGCACATCTAACTTTAAAATCCACCCAAAGACCAAACAATTCTCTATAATGCCTCCTCTTTAAGGAGTTGCAGAGGTGCCATGCACATTCTTGCAGAGGAGTTGCAGGAGGAGTGCTTCACTAACATAGAAATTCAACAATACTTGCAGTTATTTTTTTTACTACTTCAGTGCCATCCTCAATATATAATTTTGATTTATAAAAACTATTTCCCTCTGTCTTTTCCATTCCAGTGCCTTCTAAAAATCACCCTCTGCCTTACGTTTGAGTGGCTTGATGTCTGTCCTTATCATAGTGAATGTATTTCTTCCCGCCACCCTTATTATTCATCGTGCCAAGGCACACACTAAGCCTCGCAGTATGCCCCGGTCGTGTTAAAACATCCAAATCAAACCTTTTTTCTGATGTGTTTTAATAAAGCCAACTCATCCTTTGAGTTGCAGGGGCCAGCACTGCACTGTTCTGATACGTGACTCTGACCTCACATGGCAGTATCAGTCACCAAGCAGTGCTCTGCCCTCATAGGCATGGACAGCCTTTTAATAGCACTGTAGCTCCTCAAGTCCAAACTTGTTTGTATCATCTGCATAATGGCAAAAACTGGCTGGAATCCTGAAACAGGATTCCTTATTGCCTTTTTGTACTTTATCACAGTTCGCCAGTTTCAAGTGCACGTCCTCATCTGTAAGGATTTATGAGCCGCAATTTAATTGGAGGGAATTAGTGGACATTTAGCTTCTAATATCCATCAAATTAATCTCTAACTCTGTGTTTCTCTCTCCCCTTGTCTCTCTCTCAGGAAATCCAGAATGGCTTCAAGGATTAACCTCTGCTCTTGGTAGAACTACCCAGAAGTTCACATCCATTTGCACAGCATCTCACAGCCTGGGAAATTCCATAATGTAAATGTATCTTTGCTTTTTCTCTCTTTTTGATTAAATCTTTGGTTTTTGGCCATGAACCTTAGAGGAGCTACCAGGACCGCTGTTTCCTTAGTTTGGATTTAGATTCCCCCTTTGCCTGGACTACTTTGCGGGCCTGCAGCGGTGGCTAGTGGTGGAGGCTGCGGTGGTGGTGGTGGGAGGACCTTGCCACCTCGGAACACAGGGATAACTTTACAAAAGCGCGTGCCACCATGAGGATATCCACCACCTCCTGTCTCTGTCCCTTTCTGGTCTGCCTCTGCTTCATCCAGAGGTGCTATGGGGCGAGCCACCATGTCCCCGCCAAAGTGCTCTCCAAGAACCAGACCAAATTGGCCAACGGGGAGACGGAAGTGCACCACAGGCCCAAGCGTGGCTGGATCTGGAACCAATTCTTTGTTTTAGAAGAACACATGGGACCAGATGCGCAGTATGTGGGAAAGGTAGGATTTCACTGAACTAACTGTAAGTGTAAAAAAAAGAAATCTTTTGATCCCAGGGAACTCGCTTTTGAACAGCTTACTTGGCATTTTTGTCTCTCCTCTTGTTTATTGAGAAATGGGTTACAGCAGGAGCAAGCTGTTCTCTTGAGGTAGATTGCTACGTAGGCATTGTACATGCTGTGATGTGGAAATGCAGTTCTCATTTGTGAAGGTGTGTGTTTTTGTTTTTTTTTTCTCTCTCCTGTCATTACAATATCTGACCGAATTCCTCTTGTGATAAGGTCCAGAAAAAAAAAAAAAAAGTTTTAGTCGTTGTAATTAAGGAGTGCCTCTCAGCATGGCTGCCACTATGGGAAGCCAGCTATGTAAGGGTGGATTAAGTTTGAAAGTGAGAATGGCCCTCTACATCAAGCTATCTTTGAACTGAAATATTAGATTTGGTTTCTCTGTGGGAAATGAACCCAGATTTGATCACTTGGTGGGAAATGAACCACCATAAGAAATTGGACAGTTGTACAATGGGGATATAGTGAGCCAGGGAGTCTCATCGTTAGAAAAATTTTGAATGTAATTTCAGTGTCATTTCAGAGTGAGTGATGACCCTCACGGTGGCAGAGATAGTAGTGGGTGTTCTTCCTGCCTGTGCAGAGGGTAAGGTATAGCATGGTTGTTGGCGGTTGGTGGTGACTTTTCTGTTAGCTCCACAATAAGCCACAGGGAGCTGGTTAAGTCCTCTGCTTGCAGATTGCCTGCCCTTATCTCGTGAAATGTGAAAATGTGTTTCTCCGCTGCAGTGATCATTATTCTAGGCACTCAGGCACAGACTAATCCCCTCAACTGCACTCCGAGAGAAAGAGAATGAGAAAGGCGCAACGCTCCTCTGACTGCACATATGTCTGTATTTCAACAACAGGGCCATTTGAAGAGGGGGAAAAGAAAGAAAAAGGGGGATGACATGCTTTGGAAAAGGGTGAGAGGAAGGAAGAAAAAAACAAAACAACAACAGCAAATATCACTTTCCACCTCAAATGTTTATTTATTGAATAAACCTGGAGTTTTAATCACAAATGCCCTTGCGAGGCTGACAAAGCAGGAAAGAAAGGTTATTTATTGGTGAAACATGTTTTTGCTAATATTATTTGACGCATGAATGAACCATAAAATCCCACTGTGGCAACCAAAAAAAACACCAAAAGAAAAACAATCCCTCAGCATTCATGTGGCATTGTGTCCCGAGTATTAGACAATACAGAGATATTTGCAGCATGAAGACGTGGTTTGTCTAACATTAAATTCGTCCACTGCTTTGAAGTTCACGGTTGTTTGGTTTGCTGGCTGGTTAGCTGATGTGCTAGCTGTACTCCTACCTTAAGGGTGTTGTTGCTCTATGTGTGTGTGTGTGTGTGTGTGTGTGTGTGTGTGTGTGTGTGTGGCGGGTGCTGCTGATGAATGCAAAATAAACATAAACAGCTAATCCTGGATGATAATAAAGCACTGAGAAGAAACATAAACATTATTAAGGAATCAATTTGACATGCATGTTTAAAGAGATGAGGTCTCCAGATGGTTAGAACAAAAAATATTTAATTATGTGGGTTGGGACTGGTGTGCAGTGTCCTAATGTGGCCAGGCGACAGAATGACCCTTAATTAGACAAAGACAGGAGAGGAGGAGGAGGAGGAGGAGGAGGAGGATTAATGCACTCAGCACGTACTGCGCTGTATTGTTTTGTTTTTTTCTTCCTCCCTGTGCTTGATTAAAAACTCTGGACATTAGCGAGCAGCAAATAAGCAATTCCACTACAGGGAACTGCCGACACTTTCTTGGTCGATAATTGCCTCTATCAAGAAAAATGTGAAGTTTTGAAAGAGACGTTTCATGATAAGATGTGAGGTAAAAAATAAAAAAAAAAGTGCACACAGAAATGGAATCCTAATTATTGCACCGTCAACATAAAAAGCAGCTGTGTGCTAAGAAATCTGCAAGGTCAAACATGACACTTCCCTAACACAATGTGAGTCACGGCCTCCGTGGTTGGAAATGTTATGCGTACCTTGTTTTTTTTTTTGTTTTTTTTTTTACCGATACTCTCACAGAAAAGACAGCAAAAAGTGACTTCTGGGAATAAGTGAAGCGGCCAGTCTGTCAAGAACATTTTTAATCCCCCTGAGGTATCCCATAATCCCCAGTGACACCTTTCTGGGGGGCTGATGCATTTGGGAAATGACAGCTTTGTGCATGAGTGAGACACAAATGCTTGATAGGGGACAGGGCTTGTCCAGATACGAGACGGGAGACAACCCACTCTCCCAATGGGAGGTGTGAAAGTCGTCATGTCAATCAGCTCAGCGTGGCGCTTTGAAGTTGTCGCGCAGGTTACAGCCTGGATGGTAATTTTTAGGAGATGATGCAAATCCTCCAAACTCTGAATGAACATGAACTGCCTGCTCTAACTTAGTTGGAAGACTGGGTGCAGCTGTTTGATAAAAAAAGACCCAGATCCTTGGGCAGAACTCCTTGAATTGAACATGTCATTGGGTGCCTGCTGCTAAAATATACAGTAAATAACGTGGGATTTGACAGAATGGGTGCTTCAACCCAGACGAGGAGGAATACCCTCTTGTCTTATCCTGTGTTCATTTGCAGAGCAAAGTAGCAACCTCTAAGAAAGGTGCCTAAATGTTTTATTCATACATCTAAAAATGGATTGTGCTGTGACAGAATCAGGCAACTGTCTTGTTTCATTTCACAGCAATTTCACAGCTAGTGTTACATTATTACACTGCATTGTTGGAAAGAGAAACATCCTGAAAATGGCAGAAATAATACTTAGCAGCCACCAAAAATGCGCACATATGAAAGCGTCAGAGTTTGTATGTGCGGCTACAAGTGAATACACTTTTAATTACCCTTTTGATAATTGGGATAATTTTAGAAAATAGTGGGGAAAAAAAGCCAAGTTTCCCAGAGCTCATGTGATGTCTTCAGATTTCATGTTTTGTCAGACTGTCCAAAACGTAACATATTCTAATTATAATGATTTTAAATAGAGAAAAACCTCGAATTCTCACATTTAAGAAGCTGCAAACAGTTTTATTTACTCTAATTTTGGTTCTGCTGTAGTCTCCACCAATTCTTGAGGAAGATATGAGTCTTTAGCGCCACTATGTTCACCAGCTAGTTGCTAACTTTGTCTATCTGTACAAAATAGAAGATAGATTATATTTATAATGATTGAAAACTGTGAATTATCACATTTAAGAAGCCTTTCTTTAGTCTAATTTCAGCTCTGCTTTAGTCTCAACAAATATCTGAGTCTCTACGATGTTCACCAGCTAGTTGCTAACTTTGTCTGTTGTTTTGGAACTGGACAGGTAGCATACAATGATTTTATCAGAACGTCTGCACTGAAAACAAGCTGCCTGCTACATGTGGAAATGAAGTTGATGAACCTTATCTGAACCAAACAATAGAGTTGGGGTCTGTAAAAGCAAAACATTACCTAAAAAGTGCTAATAAGGCTTTTGTAGAACCTCGTAGACAAGGGGGCTACAGAGAAGGGTGGCGATTCTTAGTGGGTTTTTTGGGTTTTGAGTTTTCTCACCGGTGTTTTAGGCAATTTGGATCAACAGTCATTGTTTGGAAAAGCTCATCATTATCTGGTCAGGAAGAAAATGTATCAGCTGTGCCGTGTCCTTGATACAGCCACACTCTCATCAAACAAAAGCTAAGCCAAGTGTATTACAGTTTAAGGTCTATCGATTCAACAACTGCAGAAAATAACACTCGAAGCTGATGTCTGCTGTCCGTGCAGGCATGCGTAATTTCCAAAGTGCATTCCCCTGTCCTCTGGCTGAAATCTTCAAACCTATTAACGCCATTTAAACACGAGACTAAAACCGTTTGCCTTCACTCACTGACAGAGCACAAGGCAGAAACTTCATGTTTTCTAAAGCTGATCTGCTGACGGTTTCATTTCTGTCTCATTCAGATATTAAAATTTAGCTGCAGTTAGAGGCACAGCCATTAAATGAGTGTCAGAGTTGCTTCCGGGACTCTAATAATCTCATTACTGTACATCAAGAAGTCAACCATCCTGCTGGGAAGACAACGATTCATTCCGTTTCTCCCCGCAGATGTCAAAATAGAGGACAACTATTAGGGCGGATCTCGGTGATGTGCATCAATGGCACGTCTGCAGCACGCCCTCATCTCTGTCGCTTGATGTATGGTCATTAGGCTGGCGCTCGATCATCAGGGTTTGCTGTGACTGTTACAAATCAATTGAGGAGAAGGGGCTGCTCAGAGGAGTTGATTGGAAGGGAGCATGGCCAAAACGTGGTGATAATCAGACAATCAAGCACGCCCACATAAAAAGTGATTAAGTCCTCTTGAGTGAAGTATAAGAGCAAAGATTTAATCAAAAATGAACCCACCCCCCCCCTTCACTAATTGCAAATATGAAGCCAAGGCACTGATCATCAGCTAGGGCACGTAGCCTGCTTATTTCTTCCTCTCTTCACCCCCTTCCCTCTCTCACCATGCACACTGTTGATGGAATAAATGCACACTCCCTTACTCCTACCTTCATCTCCCATTTGTGCATCAGCAAGGCTTTCAACATCAAAGTGATGCAGTTTTAATGACTTCTGAAAAAAAAATAAGACAAAGTAAATGCCACTAGTGTTTGTCCGGTGCGGGTCTGATTACGAGAGTTGTGAAATCACAGATAAACAAAAGTTGTAGTGATGCATCGGGCTATTTGTAGCCTTGGTGCATCTGTACAAATGCGCTGTGCCCATTTAGCTGTGCCCTATGTGTCACTGAAAGTTTAACTTGCTGGAAAATCGATTATAAAGCAGCATGGGATCAATCAGCTGAAATGTAGCCACCGTGGTTGTATTTTGACATGTTTTATGCTCTGTGCCTGGTATAAAATTTGATCCTGGATTTCATATAATTGTCTCATCCAGAGTTTTATGCCCTACTTATTCATTTTCTTGCTTGCAACAGAGAGATATCCTTCGTGTTCACCTTCTTGTTCTCAGTCCACACAGCTCATAATGACTGGACATAACGGCAGTAAAACAGCATCTTCTTAGACAACCAGAGAGCAAACAAGGCTGGCTAGACACATACATTATGTGGATCTGTGCACTGCATACGACCAAGCCGTTACAAATGGCATTCACCAATAACACAGTAAGGCCAGGCACATACATTATCAGGATCTGCACAGTGAAAAGGACAAAGCCGGTTAGGAAGAGAAAAGAAGTAGAGGTGCAAATTGGATGAAGGTCAAGCTGTGTAGCAACTAATAACGTGCCAGGATGGTACTCAATAGAGCGTATCCTCCGCTGGCGCACTGTAATTGTGAAGATTGTGTTGCATGTCATGTACTCCTTTTCCAAAAACTTGGTATTTTCCATGCTCCATTAAAGTTCTCCAGCATGAGGAGCTAAATAATTTTCTTGACTCCACCTGAAATGGGACACGAGTTACAGTCTGTTTGAATTGCGGCCACTTCCAAGCTTTTTGGATGATTATCACAGCACCATGTGGCCAGTCAGATCTATATTTGTTCAGCACAAAAATTGGCAGGAATAGAATAATTGGCATGGTGGTTATGTCTAAACCAATGCTTAATGTTGTAATGGTGCATTTTGTTCTATTGGCCCAGAAATGGAATTGAATCTTCTTTTATCTGCTGACGAGTGAACAGGTTTATTGGTGGTTATGTATCATTTTGAGAAGTTATGGTCACACATTGAAGGTTCAAATCTTGTGCTAATCCATTCATAAATGCTTGGAAGATGCTCTGGTGTATATACAGTAGTTGTTTGTTTGTTGGCTGCTCTAGAGAGCTCTGTGGGTGGACTGCAGAGTAATGTAGCAAACTGAAACGATTACTTACTGACATGAAGTTTTGATGGTTTTCTTTGTCAGATAGTGTGAAAATGTTACTTTGTGCTCTGAGAAGGTAAAAAGAGCATCACCAGATAACAAAAATAATCATTAGTTGAAGGCCTAGCCAACTTGTGATAAGACACTCCTGTGAATGGGTTTGTTATGAAACGCTGCTACAGAAACATGTCTTTATGATCATCAATTTATTGAATGACAGGAAATGTCAATATTGTACCAACCTCTTACTGCAGTTGTCAATAAGGAATTGGTCTGAACTGCACATAATTACACTGGTTTAGCCAAAATAGCCCGTCACACCAAAGTCCAGTCCAGGTCCAGTTTACTTAAAGGAGCTATTTGTTAGCTTTGCTATTGCTACATAGCCAACGTTAGCATTAACAGCTGTTTATTTACCAGTCGTGCCAAGAGCTTCAGCCATCGTTGCATTTACAAGACAAGATCAGCCCTAGTTCTTCAAGGCGGACTGGACGCCACGGTGACTTGGTATCGGAAAGTGACAAGAGGGCCAACCGTGCCAGGGCTAGCTGGTTAGCATGCAGACTTCACTAGAAGAAAAGAAGTGATAGAAACAAAAGCAAAACAAGAGGGTTGCTCTTGGAGAGGAACCGAAGTTTGATACTGAACTTTCAACATTTCTTCTAGACTGAGAAGTAAACAGCTGTTGATGCCAATGTTGGCTATGTAGCAATAGCAAAACTTACAAATAATAAATCAAGATTATTTACTTATTATTACTATTTATATAGTTGATAAAAATATCAACTGATGATAGCTACTAACTGGTCAGAAAAATAATGGCGTATCACATTATTAGTCTGTGTTTTTAGTAAGTTAAAGCAGTTAAAAATGTGCTATATAGTTATTACTAATGAATGGTTGAGTGGCAGCTTGTGACATTTTGTTTATAATTGTGATGATTTTTTGGTCATTCAGGTGCAGGTAAAACACTAACATTTTCTACTCATTTATCAGTGCTGCTTTCACACTGTTCTTTGGTAACTCATAATTTGTGACTTCTGACAGACTGAATGAGTGACTGAAAAAGTTACAGCTCTGCTTTGATTACATTTGTGACCCATCAATTTTTTTTTTTGCAATATTAGACAGGTAAAAATACTATGAAATTTCGCAGAAATAACCATTCAAATGGTGGATGTCTGTCAGCTTAGAGGATTGCTTTCGTTTCCCGTAATTGACTTAGACATCTGAGAAGTGCAACGAAGCCATAGGTAAACTGTTTGGCTGTGAGCATCAATTAGCTTGTGAACACAAACAGTTTAAGGCTACTCTTGACAATGAGTTTACAGAGCCCAAACAGTGAAGACACGCAACTTGTTGACAAAAGAAAGTGGAGATACACTTTCTCTTGGGTTGCTCCTCTAGGTGTGATGAAATTATAAGTGAGGTTCTCTTTGAGTTTGGACTGTTTTCGCCAGCGACTTTAAAGCCCCAGACTCTGTTGATCTCTTTAAACTCCTCAGAAATGCATTGCCAGCTGCCAGCCGCCAGCCACATGCCAGTCATCTATTCCACTAGTCTTTAATAAAGTCACCCATAGAGACAGAGAGATAAACACAATCCCTTGTTTTGATGCCCTGTGGAGGAAAAGGATTCCTCTAAGTCTTTGTGGGGAGATGACAAAACAACAAGATAGCAGAGGTCATAATTTCACCTTTATCATGATGTCTCCCTGGACTTCTCTGATCACACTGTATGGGAGATTTCCATACATTTCCATTCATTATTTATTGTATGTACTGGACACTGAAGCCATTTCCAATCCCTCCTCTGGATTGCCACACATAGTCCTGATGTATGTCAGGCTCGCATCAGGCCTGCTCTGCAGTTTAGCAAATTAACGCGTATTACATTGAGGCGGGTAGTCATGAAATTTTCTGTGTGATCAAAATTAATGAATTATAAATAAAATATCCCAAATGCTGAGACTAAAAAATGCAGCAGCAGCACCCTCTGCAGAGAAACGGAGCCTTGTGTTTAAAATTATGACAGAAATTTGCCCCCGAGTCTGTTTTTGTACAATCAGCTTTGACTAAGAAGGGAAATAAGTGGAATATAAACTGCCCAGCAGTAAGAGATAAAAAGCAGTGAGGAATGTCTCTGTCCAACTGAGTTTTTCTTTTTTTTCTTTTTTTGCCTCTTCTCATCTCTTTGGTATCTCCTGGCATCAAATCATCACAGATGGTTGGTAAACACGTGAAAGTTGTGTGCAGTTTACTTACAGCCAGAGGGTATACCACTATCTATCAATATTAGATCAATCAAACTTAGTACCGATACCTCATGTCTTTGCCTGCTCCTATGGGCTGCACTTCATCATTTATTGATTCTTTTATTTTATTTATTTTTTTGTTATTTGACTGTTCAGAGTGAAATGGACAAAGAATTTTTTTTTTGCTGCTTGAATTATGTTTTTTTGAGACCACATCAGACTGTCAGAATAAAGGGGATTTCACAGGAAACTGAAACTAGTGATTATGAAATGTCGATAAAATGTCAAAGAATTGTGGAAAATACCCCTCAATGTTTCCTCAGGCCCAAGATGACTGAAACTATAAAAGCTAAGAGGACATTCATCACCAACCCTCCATGGAAATTATTCAGTATCTCGTACATATTTGAAAGACACAGAGTGAACACATTTGCTCAGCTGGATTTCTTACTTAAGTGTCATGTTTGCTCACATTATGTTCCTTTCTTCCCTGTTATAACTTAATCAGCAGAATACTCATGTCCGTACCCTTGAAGATGACATGGTAACCTAATGCTTGAGAGAATTTGAAAGAAGATATCTCAACAGTTCTGGATCCTGGATCTTCTGATTCAAGTGTGAGAACTTTTGAACAGATAATGTATTATTCACATAGTATATACGTCACATCTGCCGTGACTGCACAATGAACCATAATGGAGAGTTATGGAAGATGAGGCTGATTTTTAAACCAACCTAACACACAGAGAACACCTCAGTAACTCCTTTCTGATTTGGACCGTCTGTATCTTCATATTGTTTCACCCTCAGCTGGCCCGACGCCGCCGCTCTCTCAGCCTGTGATGTTTGTGTAATGGCCCGCAACCTGTTGACACTTTTATCACCCATAGATTTTGGAAGGCAGTAGTCGCCATATGCGTCATTGGCTCGCACTTTGCCGAGCTTGATTTATCGGCTCCTGCAAAGGAAGACAATGGCTAAATTAGCACTCTGACTGGAGGCGAAATTACATTTATGAGCTGGAGTCGTTGAAGAGAGCGTGCCGGACAGAAGTGGATATATCCTCGTGGTCGTTGTGGGAAGTGGACTGCTCTTCAGTAGTAACTCTGGTTCAGTGTATTTAAATGATTCAATTTATGCAGGAATTGATTTATCAATCTACAAGCAGCACTAGCAGAACCTAATATTTCTAAATGTCTGTCACTAGATTAAAAGTGTGTGTGCAGAAATGGGCCAAACCGTGTCAACAAAGTAATTGGTCCCGTCCACACTGCCACCGATATGTAAACACCGCCTGATTTCTTGCTTCGGAGGTTGTGTTTCATATTACTACAATCCAGCAACTGATTAACTACCTGATTCAACAGGATCTTTTGACTCCTGATCTAATTACAGGCTTGATATTTACCACGGAAAGGACAGTCAGCTCTCATGAAGAGTGAGGCTGTGCAATCAACAGCGGCTTTCTAATTAGTAATTTATTTGCGAGTCCAGGCTTTGATTGGATGTGGCCTCAGGACCTCCGGCGTTCAACTTGTTAAATAACTCGTCTCTGTGAATGGTTGTGTATTTCCTATATATATATATATATATATATATATAAACTAAATATTTAAAAGGAAATATATATATATATATATATATATATATTAACCCTTGGTTCTTCTTATTCATTTTCCACTGCAGATATATCCTAATGGACTTCATAGGTACACATGCTTTTCTAGTTATGTCATATCTCCCAGTAGAGATGTCTTATAGAGGTTCAGTGAAGAATTTGCTTTGCTGAAATTGTGATTAATTATGTAACAAACGGACAAAAAAAAAAAAAAAAGAAAAAAAAAAAAGAAGAGATGTATAAAACGCAGTTTGGTCAATAATAGGTGCAACTGTTTAATGCCCTAAATAAAACTGAGCAGTATGATGATTGATTGATTCTAAATTTAGGTCGCAGTGAAAGTAGACTATCTTGTCTCGACTCCAAAACAGAGTAGCCGTGTCCCAATTCAGCAACAGCACCAGTCAGATGAATTTACAGTGGGTATAGCATGCCAGTTATTTTTTGCAAGCTGCAGAGGGTAACATCATCTAAAATCATTATTTATCAGCTATGTCATCCCTGCTGATTAGTCACAACTTGTGACTGCTGTTCCTGTTAATGTACTTTTTTTTTTTTTTTTGACTAATGCACCTGCACTTCGGGAACAGATGATTTGGTCTGTGTGGAGCTCTGTTAGTTGTCTGACGCTGTTGTGAAAACCCTAGTGCAGAGTGCCAGACCTCGTCTATATCTGACAGATGCTGCTAATTGGCATTCAACAGAATATAACTTGTAGCAGCGGCTGCAAGTTTTTTACATTATTTTATCTCCTCTTATACATTTGGGTGATTTGCAAAAAGGTCTTTATAATAGCCATGCTTATCCTGAGTGTGTGTATTATAATGGGATCAAGAGTAACATATTAACTCCATACAAACACAGTATGAATTATTTATCTGCTGCAAGTGCATCTTGCGTTCTCCATGGGCTTGCATAAATCTTGTTTGAGACCAGATCAAGGTGTGCTTTTTGAATTCAAAGGTTGTGTTCACAGCTTGCTGATGTGCATCTGCAAGTATGAAAGACAAAAATACCACCGGTATATGAAGTGATGCCAATGCACGGTGAAAATGGATTGTTCTCTCACGTTCAGCCGTGACATTTCCCTGAGGGGGGTAAAATAAAACCTGTGTTTCTTAACATGTTTTATTCATGGGTGAAAATGAAATTGTATAATGATGATGTTACCATGGTGCCCCGGTTTGGAAATTCAGTGGTATTGTAAAATATATTTATAAAGTTTCAAACTGCAACTGAGCTGAGCAATTGGCATGAAAGTCTTAATCCTCTTGGTATCAATTATGGCTGAACAAGTGGCTCGGTTTTCCTTTATTCCTCTCTCTCCTGGTGAGAAAGAAGGCAGTGCTTTTCCATCTTTAACAGTCTTGTAAGGATTTCCCCCAAAACTTTAATCTCTAAAGATGCGTTTCTTCAGTGATGCTCGGGTACAGTCAAGCCTGAGAGAGGAATATTGAATAATGTAATGTCTGACTTAGATGTTGGGAGTTTTCTTAAGCTGAAACGTGGGCTGAGTGCAATAATGCTGCAAAGGTTACTTACTACTATATGAATCTCAAATGTTTTAAAAGGCCTTGGTAGCGACTATATCAGAGTATAGTAGATGTACATCACAGTTAATAGTTATACAGCCAAGATACATGCCTTCACATGGACTAGGGCTGAAATTATTCATAATTTTCATCAATATCAATTATTAAAGTAAAGTAATTATTTTGTTGGTCAATTAATTTATTTTATTCTCAATTACAGAGAGTAGTCTCTAATGCCCACCATACATTAGAAGACTTTGAAAAGACTTTTCAAAGACTTAAGTTTGACTCATATCTAAAGACAATGTGTCATTAGTCATTAGAGTGGGAATCTTGCACACTCACTGTTTGCAAGACTAGATTCCTTTGAGATTATTTCCCATCATGCTCCCGGTGGGAATTTACAGGAAGAAAAACTGTTCTTTCCAGACTTTTTCTTTTCCCCAGAGTCGCCTCCATGCTCACTATAAGCTGGGTTTGCTGCTTCCTGTTTGGTGCTGGAGAAGTTGACAGTGTTCACGTCACTGAACGTCACCATTCCCATGAGCCAAGACCAAGACGATATTAAACATGTTTGGTTTTTTAATTGGAAACTGCATGAAAAATTACAACAGCTTACACCAAAAGATTGAGAGGACGGGAGCGCACTGCAACTCTAGCAAAATTCTCATGATTTTATTCCAACTGCAAATTTGTCTGTGATGGAGTAATGGCTTGAAAAGTAATTTGGCATAAGCCCGGCATAATTACCTTGCTTTTGTCCATTTGAAATCCAAAGATATTCAACTTACAATGATACTAAACAGAGAAATGTGGAAAATGTTCACGTTTGTCGAGCTCGAATTAGATAATGTTTAGCTGATTTTCCTCAAAAATAAATTGCCAAAATCTGTGATTAACTTTGCGTCAATGAATCAATTGGTTGTTTCTGCAGTAATATGGACATAATGGTGGTAGAAGTCCTTTCTCCTGCAGCTGTTCCCTGCCAGTGCACTGTGACCATTGTAAATTTTGCAACCATGAATCATATTTTGAAACCGTGAATCAAAAACAACCCTAAGCAGTGATTCTTGGCAACGTTCTTTACTCTGTATTCACACAGCCTCTGTCTGGTTTCCCTTGCAGCTTCACTCGAACTCAGATAAAGGCGATGGATCCGTCAGGTACATTCTGAGCGGGGAAGGAGCCGGGACTATATTTATCATCGACGAAGTGACAGGAGACATTCAAGCCACTAAGAGCCTGGATCGGGAAAGGAAAACGCATTATGTCCTGCATGCACAAGCCTTGGACCGCAACACAGAGGAGGCCCTGGAACCAAAGTCGGAATTCATCATCAAAGTACAAGACATCAATGACAATGCACCCACATTTCCAGATGGACCCTTTGTAGCTACGGTGCCTGAGATGTCTGAAGTGGGTGAGTAGTGCTACAAAAAAAAAAAAAAACTGGACCTTCAGATGATTGGTGTCCACTGTCAGCAGCAGTAAGCCTTTGTTTGAATGGGTTGAAAGATGACAAAAAGTGTCTGAAATTGAGTGTTATTTTTGCTGCTCTTTAGATATTCTTCATGTTCATAATCCCTTTTATCCCTGTGGTAAAGAGCAAGAATATCATGGCGAGACCTCTGACTCCGCATCCTGTGTATGTTTGAAATAGACTTATGGCCAAGTGCAGCTCCAAGATGGTTTTAAAAGAAGGTATTAGTATTAAGAACCAGGATCAAACATGTTATTACCCTGTGCTGCATTCTGGTCTGTCCTGTCTGTGATTATGTTCTCCAGAATGTTTGATCTTCTGTAAGCCAGCCGAGTCCTCTTTTTCATCTTTGTTTTCTGGCTGCTGCGATGGTTTCCCGGGTGGGCAGGTCTTTATAAAGCACTCAATAGTGCCTCCGCAGCAATCCCTGCCATCGAGACTGTGGAGTCCTCCACATCACGGCGGAAAGAAAAGCCTCTATCCACCTCCTCGGAGACAGCTGCTCCTCGTATGCCCAGCATCATGTGGCTAACATCTATTTTTTATTTCTTTTATTCTACTGTTCTGTTTTTAGCTCTGGTGAACAAAAGCCACCCTTTTCTCCAGTCCAGTGGATTCTGCCTCCGAGCACAATAGCTCAAGAAGTATGATGCTCAAATATTTCACAGCACTCCCTCAAAAAACATATGTAGGCTGTCCAAATGGTGGCCAAACTGCTGTCAGGGCGATTTTGCTTCAAATATACTACGAGATAGCGAATTTGTGGCGTTGACAGTTTGTTGAAAACATTCCATTTATATCTGTCTGTCTAAAATAATACCTCCAGTTGCATGAAAAGGAGCAGAAATACTTATTAAAAAATATCTCAAAGAGAAAAAAAAAAACCAACGGCTTCATCAGTTTTCTCGCAGCGAGAAGATGGAAATGTGCAAAACCGATTAAATATGCAAACCCCAATAGACCTGTAGGCGCCCTCTTTATAAACAGTCAATATCTCTCTGGTTGCATTCATGAATATTCATGAGCAGACAGGCCTGACACACATACAACTTTGCCAGTCAGTGTATTTGTTTTTAAGTCGGATGTGTCAAGTACATGTTTTAATCACCCCTGAGAGTGCTGCACTGTGGATGTGTCCTGGCACCGTGCTCGCAGAGTCACATTTGTCAGCACATACACATGAGCATTATATTATTTAGGTGCTGCTGCTACTGTAAGAAAAAAAAAATGTGTGTATTGAATCCCAGATTAAATGATTTTGATTATTATATAAATTAGTTACAGCAATCTTTAGCTCTAAATGAGTGCATAATGAGGTAATGAAAATATACTAGGGGCGCTAATCTGTGTATTGGCATCCTTCGTTTAGCTCTAACGAGACCGCTCATTTCAAAGTTTCAGTGTTGGCTGCAAAACTTTATCATCGGTTGCACAAAAAGAATCAATCACCATTGATGACCCTAGGGGGGGAAATCAAGGACTGTGAAGGGGGGAAATAATTAGCCTTTTTTTTTTTTTCTTTCCCGCCCCCTCTTTTGCTCATGTCCATTAAAGTAATTCCTTTTCGGTTCGGCGTCTGCAGCCTCAAATCGGCTGTAACAATCAACTGTCCTCACACTCCAGAGCACTAATCCCCTCAGCATTTGTCAATACAGGCGCTCCCAAAGTGCAGGAAGGGGTTGTCTGCGGAGTGTGTGGCAGCTAATTGGTTGTGATGTTCTTTTTTTTCCTGTCTAAATTGATTAGCTGGGCACGTGCCAGGTAAATCCGACATTACAGTCTCATACCTCCCGTTCAAGAGCACGATCGTATTTTTTGCCGGATGAGAGGGGTGTCACTTTCCTACTATTGTATGTCTCCCAGTTGAGATGTTACGAATAAGACATGCTGGAGATAGTAGCTCCGCTGTCCTCTTAGCTACTTCACATCTGGGAGAAATCACTGTTTAATGGTGGTTTGGATACCCTGGAGCTGAGGCGGTGGCTTGTTTAAACCAGTGGTTATGATTAAAAGAGTGTTGCTGGAGCTAATGCACAGACATCGAGCTGAGTTGCAAACATGGATAAATGTTGAACCCTTTGTAGACAAATTAAAAAATGGAGATTCAGGGTCGCAGGCAAAGGGCAGAACTCTCAAGTAGATGCATCATACAACACGTTGATTTTATTAACCCGTGAAGTCTCAACCAATATCCTGCTAACCTTTTTCATTTCAAGACTAAATGAAAGTGTGGATGAAACAAATGGCACACGATCCTTGACTCCGGCTGCAAGAGGAAGAAGATGAGAAGCTGCTGGTTGTAAAACAGTCTCAGAGACCAACCTTGATCTTTTTGAAAGAAAAGAAAAAGTGCATTAGGTTTTGTGGTCATGGCGATGACTCTGGCAAGCGATAAAGCGATAGATGGACTGAAACCGAAAGGAGATGATGAAAGTAGATGTAAAAAATGGGACACAGGATGTGACTAGGTTTATGATTGAAAGGATGATCTGGATATGTCGAGCTGAGTGCATATTTCATAATGTTTTTGCACATAACTCAGAAGTCATTTTATAGTATTGGATATCTTTCTCGTTAAACCTTTAACATCAACTGTTCTGCGTGCAAGCTGCTAAAACTTTCTATGGAAAGAATATGAGCATGTATTATACTATGTACCGACCAGATTCTTTGCTTCTCTGTAATTGTGGCCATTTTCAAAAAGAATACAGCCCTTGTAAAATGATCCAGATAAAGTGCAAGGTGGAATGCTTGACATTTCAATAATGTAAGAAATCCTTGAAGACTTGATGTTAAATTCGTTGCAAGGGTTTAACCATCACCATTTGTTTTAAATTAGGTGTCCCAGCTGCAAAACGGGTTGGGTGTTAAAGGGGTTAAAACCGACAATTCCTTAATTGGGATACTGTTATTAATGGTTTTAGTTGCTAGAAATTAGCATTAGAGGTTTTAGGCTGCCTCTCATGAGTCAGAACAGTCTTGTGAGGTGGTGGCCACTATGTGAGAACCTTTGAAGAATGTGGTGTCATTGTAAAGTGTCTTTATTCTCAAGAAAAAGTCTATAACATGAAGGAAAAGTTGAAACTGTGACCTTAACACCCATGAGACCAAACTCCCGGCAGAGTTTTAGTGAAAGTTAATGTTCAGCAGATGTGTGCATATACTGACTTTTGAGTGCTCACATTTTAATGACTGGAAACAGACCTGTTAATGTTGCACTTGTCACCTTAATAGGTCCAAATATATAGTAGCTGAACACTTCAGTTTAAGTGTGTTGTGAGTGCAGTCTATTAGGACTGCATAATGAGTTCATTATCAGGCAGAATATGCAACAATATAAAATCTGTTACACAGTTTGGGAAACCTGACAAACAAAAGAATATATATGTGTATATAATGATAGAGATGTTAATTCTGCTGAGATTTATATGGAGTTGCGCAGAAATATTAATGATACGAGGTCACAGATGAGCATTTTCTTTACTTAAGCCATTAACGAAGACCAATTCAAAGTTCATCAATTAAATTATGTACTAACTAATAAGTTTTTCTAGACAGATGATTTGGAACCAGCTGGGCTTAAAAAAAAAAAAAAAAAAAGCAATCCCTGAAATGATTAAGTCCAAATAATTCCCAGTGCAATTTTTGCTTCAAGGTTGACGGAGATTCAGAGTGGCCAAGCATACTGTGGAGTGCATGGTTCATTATGGCTGGCATTTCACTCTCTGCTCCTTCAGGTTTCTGAGGAACAAAAAAAAAAGAAAAAAAAAAAGAAGTCATATCTGGTGTGACACAGTGGAGCGAGTTTCTCTTGTTTTAATTTAGTTGAATTCCTCAGTGGAAAACAACAAAGCGAGTGTCCAGAAGATTTACAGGCCAGCGTATAGCTCATGTGTCTCCTAAAGCAATCATACTATGATTTTTAACATATAATGTTCCATTATATAAGCTTGTAGTGCAATTACAATGCACTCATCGTGCAATTATAATGGGTTAATGAAGCCTGTAATGCTGTTTGAGCAACACTTGAAGTGTTAAATTGAACCACAATGGCTCTTACACTGAATTTTTAAATAACAGTGAAAATAACAAGCCATCCCTCTAAGTTTTCAAATCATTTGTCTTTGTTCTCCTCGGCCTTTTTGCAATGGAAACAGCTTGAAAACCGAACGCCGGTGATTGCACTCAAAGCATTTTCCCCATTAAAGCCTTAACATGAGAGAAAATGTCCAGCAATTATCCTTTCATGACACATAACTAATACACACACACACACACACACACTGCGGTCAGCTCTTGTGCAGCAGTGCCTGTCAATGTGTTTCTATAGGATTTTGCTCTCTTATACTATATATTACATATTCATTTATCTGCTTTTTTTTTTTTTGACGAGCTAACAGGTTGCCATTCTGGGAACATAATGGCAACCTGTAGCTAGGTAACTAACCATAATATCTGTATTCAATTACTAAAGCATACTAAATCAGCATGTGTAATAGGCAGCGATCTGTTTCTTGGGGTTAAATGAGGTGACTCTTCTTAAAGCTCAAAGTCTGACAGAAGATGTGTCCAGCATTTTAAACATCTCTGTCCCTCTAACCCTGCAATCTCATATTCAGATTTTCTGCTCAGTAATTCTCCAAAACCACCAGACACTGTTGCTAGGAGATTTTCAACACGTAGCCGTTACACAATTAAATCACATCAATATACCTTTTTTTTTTTTTTTTTTTTTGAGAATTTGAAAACCTGTGACTGTGATTCACTGTGAACCTGCAATTACCAGGAAATAATTCTGCTGTGTTCATTTTCAGGCACGTCTGTGCTGCAAGTCACCGCGACGGACGCTGACGACCCCACCTATGGAAACAGTGCCAGAATAGTCTACAGTATTCTACAAGGACAGCCATATTTCTCCGTCGACCCCAAAACAGGTGTGGTATTACTGCAGACAAAGTGAGCTCCCACGCTCTTGCAAGCATGGTAACAATAACTATAAATGGGGGGGTAATAACTTTGTTATAATCTCTATTGTTGATCTCCTAAAGTGATGTGTATATCAACGCTGTCAGATCCGAGCGCCATATGTTTCTTGCAGTGAACATGGTGTTCTGTTATTGCAGCACGTCTGACATCATAAAAGCTAAAGCAGCCGCGGCAGAGTTATGGACTACTCATACGCCTGCTGTATTGTTGAGCACGCAATCCGCTCTTTGTGGGCCATAACTAACTCCTCAGGGGTCAAAGGAGACATTTGTAGAGATGCCTTCATAAAGCCATTGTTTCCTACCTTTTAAAAGGGGGGGGGGGCACAACAAGCAGTGGCAACTCTTTTCAAAATTCTTTTTTTTTTTTTATCTGAGAGACCTCTACTAGTACTATTAAATGTTAATAAAGCCTCTAAAGTGCAAGACATATAACTTTTATACGATGTGAAAAATGTGTTGTTACGAGTATGTGTGCATATCTATTTATTTCTGATCTCTCTTTGTCTCGCAAAGTGAGTGTGTACATGCACGCTCGTGTCTGAAGTCGCGCATGCCTTGCCTCTGCTTCTGCTCCTGCTGCTGCTGCTGCTGCTGCTGCTGCTGCTGTCGGTTAACATGAACAACAATCCACTTTTATGAATTGATTCATTGCTGTCTGGAACAACTATTGGCCCCTTTGAGACTATGCCGCCCATGTAAAACATGAAGTCTTTGCTGAATGAGCAACACAAATGAATTGCTGAATATTTTGACTTTACCTCGAGGGAAAAGGCGGAGGGGATTGATGGAGCAATTTCACAGCGGTGTGGTGAAGCCGAAGCGTTGCCAGTTTTTGAATGCAAACTTGGCTTTTTGTTCAATCAACTATATGTTGCTGTAGTTGAACTCTATTTTCAAAAATCACATTTTGACTCTAAAAATTCTTATTCCGGCGTTATTTTCCTTCCATGTGATGTGCTTCTGGACACATCAGATGGCTTGTTTTGCTTGAGCTGACTCGGCATCTTGTCTGCATTATAATTCAGTGTGGGGCGTGCAGAGGAGTTGGGACGTGATCGAAGGCCTAGCCAGCTGCACTCCCTGCAAAAGCACTATTCCACCCACACGTTTTAATTTATATAAGTCGGCTGTTGTTTTCGCCACTGGCAAACCACCCTCCTCCCTCAAATTAGGACAAGGAACTCCAGTGGTCAGTGGAAAATGTGCACATGGAGGGAGTTGCGCTTGCATGCGATCCTTTAATATGCTAAGCCCAAGTCTTAAAGCAGTTGTGTTGGCGTGCTGCCATATTCGAGCACCACACTGGGGAGCTGAAGCTGCTCCTGCAGCTGTCTCACAGTGCGTTAGCCTGCTTACACCTCCTCATATCCGCATGTACCTGGCTCCCACCATGCTCAAATTGCAGATACACCATCGTGGGGAATTGGTGTGTTATTAGCAGGATTAAAAGAGCACACAAAAACACACACGCACACACACACAAGAGCAAATCTACCTCTCCCAATTTGACCTTGGTCTGGTGGCCTCATGCAGCAGCGACAGATTTTACAAGACCCATGAGGTAGAAGGAAAGCTCGTTTAAGGACAGAGGGTAATGATAGCATTTGGCCTGAACATATGGCATTGAAGGAATCCCTAAAGGGCCGTCTCAGGCTTGACCCAAATCCCCAGCAAGCAACAAAGTGGTCAGTTTTACCTGTTTTCTTCTTCTTGGCTTAGCGATTTTGATAACATCATCTCAAACCTACCAGTGAAATGACAGACCTGTATGACTGGTCGGAAAATTGGACTAAGCGCTAAATTGACGGCATTTACAGTCTATAGCACTTTTATGGCTCATAACACGACAGAGTGCTGATATAACAGGCTGCCTCTGCAAAGCAACCACAGACCAGAAACTTTTACCGTAAGTATTCTTGTTGCCTTTGCAGATGTTAAAATTAAAACGTGTATCTTAATGTCCCTAATCACACTCAGGAGCATCTGTGGATATTGCTGCAGTATGTTTGGGCTTTATGCCTTACAAAAATCTGAAATATTGCATAGCTGTGTTACCACTCCACAGCTAAACCACGGGTTCGGTATGTTTAGTGGCAAAAACAGTGCATGTTTGCTGTTATTTGCAGTTACAATTTACAATACAAATACACATTTTTACAAGGGCTCACTTTTCTAAATGAGCATTCATATTATTTTTCTACATGTACACCATGTTTTAGACACTGAACCAACAGTTGCTTGTAAATATTTCAGCAAACCAGGGGCAAATTCCATTGGACGTTCTGCATTTCCAAGTCAGATAACTGAGACAGACACGTTAATAGCTCAATAGATTATGACTCAGAGTTTATACTTCCTTACTGACTAATTAACTCAGAGAACCACATTAAGGCAGCTGCTCGTCTCCACTGGAAATAAGATTCAGTCATGGATGTAAAATTGTAACTGACACATCTGTGATGGTGTCATGCAGCATGCAAAAAAAAAAAAAAAAAAAAAAAAAAAAAAAAAAGGAGAGATAGGAGTTTAGGATTAGATTTACTTCGGCGGAGAAATAAATGAGCATGGCACAGACTCTGTAAAGACAGAAATATAACTGATACAACTGATAATGATGGAAGGGGCTGAGGGCGGAAAGTGTGTGAGCAACAGAAAACAGATGTGGCAGCTTGTGCGCTGCATTGTAATAATTTGCTGTTGCAAAAATATTTTGTGTTCAGTTCTTACTCCAGGGTTGAGTATAAAATGACTGAGTTGTCTGCAACAGTGTTGTGACAGTGCAGGTGTATCTGGGGTTTACATTTCTGTCATAATCATTCAAATTGATCAGTGTATTTGATATGATCTGACATCTGCATAGCGCTCAACAAGTCCTCCACAGTGTTGGGATTATAGTTTAAAAGAAGCAGGTTTAATGGTGAGTGTGGCAGGTTATTGATCCTGTTGATTTCATTATGGAAAAAAATCATTATTCCATCAAAGAGCAAATGCCAAAGTATAGGTGCTGGATAAGGCAAAATTTGTACATTTAAATGGAGTAGCTGTGTCATGATTTTATATTTACTAAGTCAAAGTTGCCAAAGTGGGGACCCTCAAGGGTCCTTGAGGGGGTTCCTGAGGGCCCCTGGCAAAAAGGGGAATACATTTTTTCACTATAATTCCATCCATAAGTAAGAGACTGACAGACTGCATGACTACTTTGGTCATGGGTTTCAAACACTTTCTGTAATTAAACATCTAAAAGCAAAAGTTTTGATTTTATCAGATGGGGGACCCTGGACAATATCCCTGCAGTGATGGGGGGATCTGTGGTCTAATTTGTGTCAGATTAGGGATAATTGATGTGAAAAGGTTTGAGAACCACAATCAGAATGTTAAGATGAGATGTTATCAGGGACAGATCAGAGCTTGTATGTATGTTGTAAGTAATACTGCATAAAAAAAATGCCATTCAGAATGGTAATATAGCCAAGGTAAATCATAGGCATATTTGTGCGAATTCAAAAAGAGATGGTGTCCCTGACGTTGTATAAAGCAGAGTGAGATGCCATTTAGTGGTGTCTAGATCATCCACTTGTTAGTTAGTGAGGAACAGAAACTCTGCAGGTTTTCATTGCAGCTGCACACTGCAGCAACGCAGGCCGCTGATTATGACACATTCAGAACGAGTGGAGAGACTAATCAGCGAAATCACCTGGTGTGGCATGAGGCTGGAGCAAAAACCTGCATACCCTTAACTCACTATGGTTTCCTGCTCGCCCTCTCGACTCAGAGTTATTGCATGTGGAGGCGGCAGCTTTAGAAGCAAGTTTTTAATATATTCATCACCAATAAAAAAGGAAATCATTTGTGATATCCCAGAAATGGATTTGAAGCTAATGTTCAAGCACACTTATTTGCTTTGTTACTTCAAGTAAGATGAGAAGATCAATACCACTTTCACAGTCATATAAAGCTAGAACCAGGAGAAGGCTATCTTATCTTAGCATAGCTTAGCATGAGGATACAGTTACCCTGGCTGTTAGATAGGAAAATCTACCTACCAGCTATTAAAATGTGAATTAATAAGTTATATCTTGTTTGCTTATTGCACACAGAAACCAAAGTATAAAAATGACGATTTGTGTCTGGGGATTATGTGCCCGACATCCCAGCTAAGCTAACTGGCTACTGGGTGTAGCTTCACGGCTAACTCCGCACAAAAGCATATTGACCAAAATGTCAAACTAATCCTGTAAGATTCCTCAGAACAGTGTCGCATTTCACAAAGAAGCTGGGTGATGACAGATGAGAGTCAAGAGTTTCCAACAACAATCACAAATCCTGGCAAGGTGTCCTTTCAGTAGGATCCTGAACCTCCTGCCTGCTGCTCGTGTCGGACTTGTCGGGGGATTTTGGTCGAAAACAAGAGCAGGTGCACAAGGACAACAGGGAGTTTAGACAGACGGACTGAACCTCTATCTGCTCACTGAATATAAATCACACAGGATGAAAGTTCAAAATGGTGCCTGGGTGTACATATCACTCCCTCCGTCAGTGGGAAATACAACTAGTCCGGGGATGTGGCAAGCTAAGTGATGTGCTAACTATGTTAAGAATATTCACTGCATTGGATTTACTTGATTACATGGTTTGCAAATCTCAAAAGTGCAAGCCAGCAGATTTAATAAGAGCTTTCTATATCTCAGCAAAAGTACATCTTAGGCGGCGGCTGCATTTATCCTTTTTATAGTCGGGTCGTAACTCCTGTCTCTCCCATCACTACTGTGCATCTGTCACTTACCCGCAGAGACATCAAGGTTGTTCCTCTAGAGTGTCATAGTCGAATGCCCCCCCCCCCCCAGAAAAAAACCCCACCTCACATCTGTACTCGCACGCACACTCACACTCTGCAGAACCCCTAAGTCCCTTTTGCATCCTAAATAGGCTAATTTCTCTGCTGATCTGGGATTTGTGAGTGTTCGAGTTTATTGAAGGAGCTGACACAGATCAAGACTTTTTTTTTTTTTTTTTTTCCTTCTGTGGTTCATGGATTAAGTCTTACTGCAGGTTAGATGAAGGAGAACACTGTCACTTGGTCAATCAGTTGTGATGAAGCCTCGATGAGTCCAACCAATTATTCTCAATCAGATATATGATCTAATATATAAAAGGGAGAATCGTTGTAAAGTAAAAAGAAGTCATGTACTATTATGATTTCTGTGATTATTATAGCGGCTTCTCTTGATGTTATCTACCTTTTTCTCCAGAAATGCTAAGAGTGCAGACACACAGGGATAACATCGTATTGGATGGGCCAAAAAAACCAAGATTCCTGAAGCTGGAGATTGAAGAGCGCTTTAGTAATCTTCTATAATCCTTTTTGTTCACCCAGGAGATTGTCCTCCTTTAGAAGTTTCCAGCCAGACAAAGAGGTGGATAGTGTGATGGTATCAACTCTAATAGACTGGGGAGGTTGAGGAAAAGGCTAACCACCTCACTGTGTCAAATGGGCCCAGGTTCAAGGAAGTCAGCTCTTTCTCAATTATTTTCTAAATTAACTGACGAGCTCCATAGAGATTTAGCTGAGACTATCTGAGGTATTACGGCTCAGAAATGGTCAGGCTTGGGAGTTCAGGGGTGCGATCTTCATGTCAAAGTACTGACATACCTTTCAGGTACTTGCACTTCCCAAAGAGTTTGCCTTAGGCCGTTTCTGTATTGTTAAAAGAATTTAATTCAAGAATGAATGCAGGTCAGTGATTGTATGTTTATAATGCAGCTGTATTGCTCTCTTCTGACTGAGAGTTTTCTTTGTTTCTGAATGGCCAGAGACAGGAGTGCAGCTGTTTGTGACGACGTATGACTGACAGCAGGTCCTCCTCACTGTTGTGGACAACACTGGGTTTCCTGAGGCCAAAAAAAGAAAATCTCATGCTCATCGTTTCTTAACCCACCACTGTAAAATATTGCTCAGGAGCAATGCACTTTCATGAGTGAAGGGGTAATAAGAGACTTGAAAGGTCAGATTGTCTGTCATAGTGTTGTTTTAATGGAAAGCGTGGCCACTTGCCAAGGTCTGTGTGTCTCAAGGACCCCAGGTTAGGTAATGCTAAGACTTCAGTTAATAACAAAGGACTTCCAATAGAGTTTTTGCAGAGCCGCCGTCATTACAGAAAAGTGGCTGCGAGCACTGTAATGAGAAACCCAGAGAAGCAGCAAGATCCATCCTGAGACCTGGCAGCTTGGCAAAAATAAAATTCATCTCTTCTGAACATATAGAGTTCATGGACTTCATCTGTGGGAGCAAAAGACCAGACATTTTTTTCTATTTGTAATAAGAAAAAAAATTCAAAAAGAAATTTTTGTTTCCATTTACATGTAATATTTCAAGGTTTCAAAACACGAAGCAGTCCACTGCCGGAGAAGAATGGCCGACTGATTATCAATGTTGTGTTTGTATTTAAATGCACTGTCCTGTATTTAGTGTATTCCCAGGAAATTGTTTTTATTGTTTTACTCTTCCTGAAGCAGTAATACAGATATTCTAGTGTATTTACACAGCGGAGACATTACTAACATCTTGGCAGCTTTCAAATCACAGAGAACCCCAGTATTGACAGGCTAAAAAGGCCAGCGTTTATAATTCATGCGCATTTAACTCAAGGTTCTCACATTTCCAACAGGAGAACCAGGATGTCACGGCAGCACAGTGTTAATCTGTCTCATCAACTCGGTCAGAGTTTAAGCAGAACGCAGTCTGTCACTGTCTGCTTAGCATTTGAAAGGCAGAACGTAGCAAAGTATAATTCACCACCAACTCAAAGGTCAGTCGACTTCCATTTAATGAGGGTAATTATTCAGCTACAACTGGAGTTACAATATACTATAACCAGTGTTACTTTTAAATCAAGAACTAATCCTGATATCAAACCAATAAAAGAATAAGTGACATGAACAAAATGCAAATGTGGCTTTGACAAAATATTTGCACATAGTGTCAGAGAGGAAACCTACCTTTTTTTGCTTTGATATGATTCGGAATAAAGCCCTACAACACATTAGTGTCTGTCTAGCTTGCTGCCCCACTTAACGGTTGTTGTGTTTTTTGTTTGTTTTTTTGTTTTTTTTTTTGGGGGGGGGGGGTTTACAAGCAGAACTAAAGCAATATACTGCAATATAAAGCGGCTGAATCTAGTTTTACCTTACCTCACAATGCATCTAACAGTATAGTGCTTCTGTGGAGCCTTGAGTTGGAATTTGAGGACACACAGTGTACTTGTGACATTTTACACTGACAAACTTTTCTTAACCATTAGCCATTAGAGAAATATGAACAGGAGGAGTCAATAGGTTGGGGTTCAGTCATTCCACTGTGGATTTGGCAATAGAAGCTCTATTCACAGCTCATTCATAGAAACTTCATCACCTTGTCAAGTTTAACTTTGAATTAATACCTTACCTTACAAACTTTTAAATGTTACACTGCAGAGATTGTAGAATCATCTGACATTAGGTCATCTCTTGAATGCATTTCTTTTAGTAGAACACTGACTGCTCATGTACGTTTTCTCTTATTTCATTTATCTATGATAATTAGATTTTACTATACCATGCCATTTAGAATATATCTTGTCCTTTTGTTGATGCACTGCTGATGAGTCTAGGCTCACCGGCAGTCAATGCGACCTGAGCCACAGCTCAGTGTCACAGATGATGTGTAACCTAAGATCCCATGGATCTTAATACTGTTGGCTGCCTTGCTCCTTGACCCAGTTTTAATGATTATTCTGCCTGAGGCGAGTGGATTAGTTTCTGTCTATAGAGTCATGAAGAAAGAAAGAGGAAAATGACCTATTGTATAACACAGCTATAGCTGCCTCTTTGGTGAAATTAGGAAACCATAAAACTGCATTAACTTGCTCCAAAATTAAGTTTTGTTCAATCCATGCTGTCAGGGTTTGAATTGGAAATTACTAACAGAATAACTGGTACAAATGCTAACTTACTTGGTCAGCTCAGCTGTCTGAGTCAGACACATTTTAAGAAATGTAGATATAGCCTGCATTTTTAATAGTGTGTCTAATTTATGCAAAAATATCTGCTTTAAATCCAGCTGCCACATGCAACTTTAAACCCCATGAACATTACTGCAAGAGAAATCTATGTGAGTGGATTAGGTCTTTGGTCATTTCCCTATGAATAGCATCGGACTTGTTGTTGAACATAACATTTAAGTTGCTGGACTTGTTAGCAAACAGTTGTCTTATATTTCCTTTTAGTTACTTTCCTTTTACCTCTGTTTTTGGCCTCAACATACTCCTGAGGGAGGAGGGCAGGAGGTGTACAGTCAGTTCTTTTTTCTTTCAGCTGTGTCCTTTGGCAAAACAGTATTCAATCATGATACACCAAGAGCTCGGGATTAACCGTTAGCTTGTCAGCTAGTGAGCTTAAATCTCTTGTCTTGTGACAATCTTGTGAAAATGATTGCTGTCCCAGCACCTGTATAATGAGATGTAGTCAACTAGAAGCCTTATAATGCTACACAAAACACTTTTAGTGAGAATGATTATTTGTCTGCTGAGGCAAAGCAAACGTACATAATACGGCCATGTTTGTGGAAAAGGCCAGTTTCATTCATCTTGCCTCCCGGGCAGGGTGAAGAAAAGCAGTGAAAGAGTATAATGTAGTTTGATTATATATAATGTAATTCGTGCCAAACATGTGATTAGTACCTTTAGCACCTTATTTTTTTCTATACATACTACACACTCACCATGTTTTAGTGACGCTTTCCTTCAGTCTCTACAGCCATCTTATCAAACGCCACTTGTTGTGATTTCCACTTTCACAACAGGAGGCAACGGCAGCAAAGTCCATTCCACTTTGTGATCAACGCCGTGCCATTTTCTCCTGGGTCTCACTGCTCCCGTTCAACCATTGTGTATTACTGCAGGGTTCACAAGTTCACAAGACCATAAGTTCAATGGTTGCCAGAGGGTCTTGGCTCTGGGGAAAAAGTGAGATTTACAATGAACGCTGATGTAACTGGTGGAACATATTAAATCAGGCTCCATGTGGCGATGGGGTTTCAGGAGCAATGGTGGGAAATTAACCCTCTAGCACAGATATAGACACGCACACACACACACAAAGCTAATATAGACTAACAGACACATTAAGACTGTACACGAACACACACAGACAAATATATGTGCAAGACATGTCGTTATTATGTTCAATAAATCACATACCACCCAGCAACACAGGAAACAAATACTGCGCCTGTCTTTGTAGCTTGTGACTCAGTTACAATTTACCTGTGTACAGTTTGTCTGTAGTGGGCAGAGGTGCAGTCATATATCACTGAGTTAGCATTGTGAAAGTTCATGGCTGTGTTTGCTGTGTTATTGTAGTGATAAATGTGATTGAGTGGGCGCCTTAGAAAGTTGCATTCTGTCCCGATCCAAGGTTGCATAGTCATTTTAAATATGACTAAAAGTGAGGAAGGGCTAACCTTGACAACGAGCGACCAGGAGGATCAAAGATGAAAGACGCAGCTTAATGGTGTTTGTCTTTAAAGGAAAAGTGCTGCATGAGTAGTCCATAACTGAACGAGGTCTTCGTGGAGAAAATATTAGGGCAATGATCGTTCACTCTCTCAACAACAATCCCTCCCTGTGTCTTAATCTAGATTTTTTTTTTGCCAGCTTCTTGTTTTGTTTACTCTCAAAAGACTATTATCAGTTGCTATTAACCACTATCTGCTTACTCTTTTTTTTTTTTTTTTTAATGCTGATATAATAAAACGTAATAAATTCCTATTTAAGTGTAAATGGTTCTGTTTGCAGGAATCATCAGGACGGCCTTAGCTAACATGGACCGGGAAGCCAGAGAACACTACACAGTTGTTATCCAAGCCAAAGACATGGCGGGCCAGGTCGGAGGCCTCTCTGGCTCCACCACCATCAACATCACTCTGACGGACGTCAACGACAACCCGCCCAAGTTTCCCCAAAGTATGTATGGAGCGCTACCTGAATATGACATCACAAAAGAACTAACAAAATATATCACAAATGAAGTTTAAGAACAGTTATTCGATAGTGGGTTGTGTTGGAAAAAGATGCTTCACATTCAGGAAACTGGAGAACACTACATTTTCTTTGGCTGTAGCCTCTATTTGAAAAATCTTTACCCTGAGAAAATTGTTGCCTTTTGGTTGCTTTGCTAGTTAAAGAACCAGAAGGTTAATTTAACAAAATAACCAATGGTAATGGTAATGTTTTACTGCTACTAACTTGAATTAGCTTCTATTACATTAAATGACCCAAGCTGTGGCTGGTAATGTAATAAGCTGTTCCCAGCAGCTCCACCACAGCCGCCTGAGGCAGCTCCGCTACCTGAAAAGCATTTGTAAGAAGACTTCTGTGCCGGATTTTCATTGTGGGAGTGGAAAGATAGCAAGAAAAGTAACTGTAAGAAAAGTGCTATGTGGAGCAAAACTCTTAATACGGTTGCGCATGACAGATTATCCGTTAAGAGTGTATTCTCTGGTTTCGCTGCACGAAGGAAAAGAGAAAACATCATCATGGCAGTATTTGCAGAGACAAAATTAAAATTATTTTAATTATAATTTCTCCATGCATGCATTGATTAACCATTTATCAGTCTTAGAAGGTTTAGGGAGCAAATCATGGATTACTGAGGCTTCCCCTCATAGACCTATTCTGCATTCCTCACTATGATGTATTATACTTCATTATTGTGTGACTCAGTGGTCTAATATCGCAGTCAAATTTTCCGTAATTAGCAAAATTAGAAAAGCATTCATCTAAACCCTCTTTTTTTGCCGTCTGAATTTTCTCCATTTTAATGATAAATTTAAGTAATGATGAAGTTGTGATTCTTTGCCTTTGAAAGTGCCTCATCAAACACAATCCCCCCTCGGCTCTGAGTTTTTCATTTTGTGCTGCGGTGAAAAACTATTTCAAAACCATCAACATTTTCTGAATAATCATCTGCCTCAGAGTTTTGATCTGCTTCACTGCAGCGCTATCAACCTCAGTTTAGCATTTAATGTCAATTGAAGCACTGCAGAGTATTTTTAATGACATTTCCTCAGGAACAAAGGGTGACAGAATAAAACTGCTTAACTAAGCCCTTTTAGGATGACATTCAGACAATGCAGATCGGCCTGTGTTTAAGGCAGTTTTTTTTTTTTTTTTGCTGTCTCTAAATTGGTACACGTCAATGTTCATCCACAGAAAATTACCAGCTGTACGTCCCTGAATCAGCACAAGTAGGTAAACCGGTGGGGAAGATCAAAGCCAATGATGAGGACCTTGGCGTCAATGCAGACATCAAGTACAGCATCATTAACTCCGAGGGGGCCAACATGTTTTCCATAACCACGGACAGAGACACGAGAGAGGGAATCATCAGCCTCAAAAAGGTAAGCACACACTCATGAACACAGAAAGAGGTTCTTTCTTAGAAATGTTAAGGAAATGGCCTCATGCGTCAGCTCAGCACTGTGGGAATACAGACTGAAAGGTGGAATGTGCAGTTTTGACCTCTAGTGGTGCTGTAGAGCAGAATTTGGATGATCTGGTTGGGGATGTGTGAACAATTTGATATTGTTTTGCATCAAATATTCTATCTGCATTATGGGCTACTCATGCATACGCACTTATGGGGGTTTTAATGGTTAATGGAGGTAATGCATTAAAAATAGAAGAGGTGATATGCAAGTCACAAATTATTTAGAATAATACGCAGCAGGAAATGTATTCATCTAGATCTAACACTCTTATGCCGTCTTTTGTAGTAATGTTGAATTTGAATTAAATGAATGTTTTCAGTGAAAACCACAAGATTTAAATGTCTATATGCAGCTAAAAAGACTCTGCACTAAATTAGATTTCTTGTCAACACATGACATTAAACTGACAGCTCTCAGACAAGTAATTTATTTTTCATTTGATCTGATTTAAGTTTAGTAAATATTGGACTATTTTAGTTTGATTTCAGCAAGAGCAGTTAACTGCTCTTGCTGAAATCAAAAATTAAGAATCAAGTTACTTATTTTTCTGTAAAGTGATCACAGTCGTGTTTGAGGGCTTACCGTGATCGTTCACTTATTCTCACTTGGACGATTCAAATCGAGCTTAACTCCTTTGTACCGCGAGAGTGCTGATCACATGTCCCTATGGTGCCTTTTTCCCAACAGCCTCTGAACTACGAGAGAAAGAAAACCTACACCCTCCACATCGAGGGGGTGAACACGCACGTGGATCCTCGTTTTTCCTATCTGGGTTCTTTCAAAGATTCCACCACCCTTAAAATAACGGTTGGGGACGTGGACGAAGCCCCCGTCTTTTCTATGGATTATTATATCATGGATGTGTATGAGAACGCACCGAGCGGCACGGAGGTGGGCGCTGTAACTGCTCGAGATCCTGACAGCAGAAATAGCCCTGTCAGGTAAGGCACTAACTGCTCGATGCATATATATATACACAAGCAAGAAGTGAAATGATTACAAATGCAGAGACGGAGAGCTGCTCTGTAGGCACACTGTCTTATTGGTTTTGCATCATTGGACAGAAGCTGAACATCTACAGTTTTTTTTTTTCTTGTTATGAAATATCAGTGCAGAGAGGAGGTAAGAGAGGAGGCTGCTAATATCATGAAGCTTATTTTAAGACTCAGCACGCTTTCAGCTGTGACCGGCAGCCAATGTAACTTTGCCACTTTGTCAAGTAATTGGTTGCCAAAAACTTTACTTTTTTGTTTTTTGAAACATGGCAGCTTTTTGCCAGATTGATTTCAGAAGAATTCTTAAAAGCCTGTTTACCATATCTGTTTGATTAGCATAGCTGATAAAGCATATGTTCGCCATGCGAGAGTCCAGTTTTGGACTCAAATTTGGTTGCTTATTTATTCATTTCTTTTTCTTTTTTTTTTTTTTTTTTTGGCATTCAGGTTGAAAGTTGATCCATGTTGCTGCAAAAAAAAAAAAAAAAAAAAAAACTGAGGTGCTTTGGCTTTGCCCGTGAAGTCGACTAATAAGATTATTTCTGCCTCCAAGAAATGTTTGTCTTACTAAAACTCCAATTTGCATGTAATATCTCTTCTTCATGTAATAGATACAGCATCTGAGCATTGGGTTTTAGCATTAGTCTGCACATACTCAGTGTCTGTCAATGATGCGTTTGCAGTAGATAGACTTTATTTCCACAGTAGGTGCATGACACAGACAATTAGGACATATATACAGACTTAAACGGAGGGTTTATGGGACACTTAATTACAGCAGAGGCGGTTATTAAGATATGGATTGACACTATGGATTGGGGTTACTTATTATTAGGAACACAAGCGCCTTCCTGCTCATGGGAACTCTGTACCTGCGGCGAGAATGAAGGGAGGGTAAAAGTGCCGGTGGAGTGGGTGGTCTGGGTCACGTGTGATTGTGAGTGCTTGCGGATCAGCGATGAGGTGACACACTCGGATAAGATACTCGGAATACCAATGAGGTTGCTGGCTGAAGGAGTTATCTTTCGGAGTTTGCTCTTGGTGATGACTGTAAGCATATGGAAAACACAGATGGCGCCACACAAAAGAACTGGCTCAGTAATGTTGCGGGGCAGGAGGAAGGAAAAGAAAATGGGACTGGACAGTGACAATTCAAAGTTCAAAATCAAATCAAGGATATTTCATGTGGCTATGAACTTCATACCAAAATAAAAGCATAATTAAATAGACTGAAAGATGGAGTGCAATGCATTCAATAGCCTCCTGTTCGGTTGTGATACTACACATGCGCTCAACGTTTTCATATCTCCTCAGAACATCAGTAATATGCATAATGGATCTTTCTCATTTTTTGGCATCATCACATAGATTGTTATTTTGTCTGCGAACCTGTGAAATAACCCGAGGCAATACAACTGCTTAGCACATTTATATGCACTCTAAACACATGCTTGTGTACTTGCTGAAAAAAAGATTGATGTTAGCCCTAGGCAGTGGACTAATCTTCGGTTTTTGCTCTGCACAGGTACCTCGTTTCATGACATTACACTCAAGCAACTACGCGCCGCTCGTATTAATTTGAATTCCTTCTCTTGCCCCGGCGTAAATGATGGAGTAGCTGTAAAGATGAGACTCCTCATGAGATGAGGTATTGCTGATATGTCAATAAGAAGCAATCTGCTGTTGCTATTACATTGGCGGCAGAGCCCTGGGGCTTTCTATACAGCATTAAGTAGACTTATGACCATACTACAGTCCGCTATGTTTTTGGAGAGGTGGGCTCTGCGCCTCCTGATGAATAATGTACAACATTGAATGACAGGATGACACGGGGTAAAGCTGATTCTTTGATTTATGTCAGAATCTTAACACTTTGTGAAAGATTTGTTGTAAACAAGAAGGCAATCTACATATGAAAGCGTTTCACCGCTCTCCTTGCGGGATACCTCCTCTTTGTCCATTCCTACGGTGCATCACTTCCAATGTTCACCACATGAAGAGGAAGTCAGCGGGATGCACTTCAGTGACATCCACTTGAACCCGGAAAAAAGGCTGAACATCCGTGCCGCCACTCCCCGTGTTGGCGTCAGACTGCAGAATGCAGCAGGGATCAGTATTTGATCATCACTTTGATCATCGAGTCTGCCCGCGCCTGCGTTGAAATAAATATGTTATTGAAGTGACATTTCAAATGTTGGCGTGAAATTGACATCTAAATAGCCAAGCGAAGTCTTGATGGCTCATTACCCCTGGTTGCTCATACTCATTATCATAATCACCAGGAACAGTTGTGAAAACTTCTTGGCCTGGTTGTGTAGATTCCAATCAGTCCCGTCTTCAGCTTTAACCAACTATTATGTTTTTTTATCTTTAGTTGTAAACAACCAAAACACATAACATATTGCCAGTTTTGAGACATCTGAATAATTTTGTAGGAATATAAATGTAAAAATAAGAATCTACGTCTAAGGTCAGATTGGTCATCTAACAGAAAAGTTAAATGGTCCCCAGTGGGTAATGTCAATCTGAATGACTTTGAAGGTTGGTACTAAGATTTTAATTTGATTCTCTACATATACAATTTACACTTCCCACATCAACAAAACAAACAGAACAGCAACAAGCTCAACCTCAGTATCTTCATATCTGATCAACTTAAACTAAACATGGTATATGGTATAATAATATATAATATGAATAAACATACACATACATCATATATAATAATAACATACCATTCTGCTCTATCTAGTACCAATCTTTTTATCCTGCACCCACGGCTTGATAAGATTGATACTTCACATCTAGCACTACCAGCAAGGTAAAAAAATCATATTTGTCCAATAGGAAACAATTTGACTGGATTAACACCGTTCTTGACTATATTTTAAGATGTCTATGTAGCATGCTAACACTTTAGCATCTGCAAAACATCAGCAACTCAACTTAAAGAAGAAATGAGCACAGTACAAGTGAAGCTGACAAAGGACTATACATTAAGGCTTCTCCGGGCCTTTTTTTTTTCAAATCCACCCACCTCCTGACAGAAGGTTAGATCAGCCAGTCCTCTTGTTTGATGTGCGGGGTTGATGTGTTGTTTGCGTTTTTATGAGACTCGTGAATGTTTACATCATTATTATTCCACCCTTCAACTAATGAGAGTTGAGCCGAGTCTGAAAGATGTAGAGGTCAGCCCAGCAGTCTGAGTCTGAGGTGTCCTGAAGCCGCCACCTTACAGACGATCTCTCTAATCACCCTCAGGACATCTTTTGAATTTTGCTGCACCAGTGTAAAGAGTTTAAGGACATCAAAGTTGCCTCTATGTTGTTTTTTTTAATCCATCCAACCGTTTTGTTTTTGTGTTGTATAGTGATCATTACCACCGCTGCTATCAAAATAATTTTGTTGATGTTCATTACACTCCAATAATTTTGCACCGAAAAAAGAAAAATCCATAATTACTGTGTTTTAGTTTGTTTCTGCGAATGCAGGGAAGGGAGTTATTACTCACATCAGCAGTTGGTCTTGTTGTTTGAAGAAAAGAAAAGATTTTCTTTTATCAAGGTGTTCTGGGAAATAATCATTACATGGTGTAACGTCTTATGCTTTCGCTGGTTATCTGCCGGAATATGAAAATAAAGCAGCAAACAACAAATGCACATGATTTATCACCGGCAGCAGTAATTAACCATATTGAAGTGTTCTTCAGCAGAGCCATAAAATCACATGCTTTTCTTTGAGACAAAGTGAATGCTTAGCACCTAAACTCTCCTTTTTACAGCCCAAAAGCCTTCACGCTCTTAAGAACCCGAGCATTTAATAAATCATGACAACATTTCTACTGAGGCTGCTGCACACACTTGTAAGCAATTCACGCTTAAAAAATTAGTTCATTATATCAAATAAATGCAATCCTGGCATTAATATGCCCATACCGTTTCCATCTCATGTCAATTGAAAATTGTCGAGAGGCCATATTGCTCAGGAGAATGAATGCTGGATTAAAGGTGTAAATAGGTCATTAAGAGATAAATTAGGGAATACACAGTCAATGCTCATTCCGTGCTTGAACTCATGAGAGGAGCAACCGAGCCCGTTTCTGCTTTGCATTCCGCAGACTGCTTTGTTTCTGGTTTGATAACGGCGTTGCTAGAAAGCCATTACAACAGTGTAAACATTGCCAGCAGAACATTGCCTTTTGTCATTATTAGATATTGAGGATAATTGCTCTTGACTTAGAAATATGTATTTTCATAGCGTTCTGTCAAGACCTAAAGTCCATTTAAAAGCAGTTGGAATTATTCTATTCATGGAGGTGGTGCAAGAAACATAACATCCCCTTTGGCTTGTACAGCTGCTGCTCTTCATTCATTGCACTGCACGGTTTTGGTTCGCTGAGTCTTTGATCATTAATGGAAGTTTTTGTTTTCTGGTTTGTCACCGAATAGACACGAACCAAAGTAAATAAATCTGTGTTTATTAACGCCTCAGTAAAGTTTGTGAAGTAAAGCCTTGGCCAGAAAAAGACATTAAGGGCCTGCATAGTGTTTTTAGGCATTTACCTAAGAACTGCTTGGCTCTACCAATTTCATATAAAGGTCAGTTTATTTGTAATGAGCAGTAATACTCTCACTTGCATTACTTCTTCTGTGGCTCTAAAATGAGTTTTCTAAAACACTGAAACAATAACTTTGCTGATATCATAGGTTATGTTTATATAGTTGCTAACTGCTAACAGAAAGCCTCCGTTACAAACTTTGGGTAAAGAGTTTGAAAGACGTGGCTGGCATTGGGGGAAGTGTAGGCCGTAGTGTTTTTTTATTTGACCCATAGGGACTAAAAGTCAGGATATCTCAGGCTCTTTTGCAGTTTATTCATCCTTTTTTGTCTCTGTTGTGAGCACTCTAATTTAGTGGAGGAAGAATGTTAAATTAGCGGAGTGGCCCTTTAAGTCTGTCCCCATTCAGTGTGTGTGTGTGTCTGTTTAGAGGTTTTCTGTGATTTGTAAGACATGTAGGCAGCTGTGGCTCAGGAGGTAGAGCGGGTCGTCCATTAATTAAGTCGGTGGTTCGATCCCGGCTCCTCCGGGCCACGTGTTGAAGTGTCCTTGGGCAAGACACTGAACTCCAAATTGCCCCTGATGGCTGTTCCTTCAGTGTTCGAGTGTGGGTGTGATGTGTGAATGTTTGAGTGAATGGGTGAATGTGGCGCTTTGAGTGGTCAGTAAGACTAGAAAAGCGCTATATAAGTGCATTTACCATTTGTTAAACGTGGTCTACACGTGGTGGTAAAGTCACATATAATCATTGTTTCAACAGCATTCCAAGCTATGTCAGAACAGTGTTAATACATAACCTATATATAACCTAATCTTTGATTTTCCATCCCAACTTTTAACCTGAAAGTTCAAATGAATCTTACTAGGTGCCGCTAGGTAACTGTACCCTACAGATTATCCACTGTTACCTTAGTGAACTCTTCTTGTACCTCATCTTTTATTTATCCATCACTTTGTTTTTGGGAAAATTCACGTGGAGTGGACACTGAGTGCATAATATCTTTTCCTAATAGGTATTTCATGGACAGCAAAGAAGATGGAGAGAGGTACTTCAGAATTGATGAGAGCACTGGAGTTGTACGGACGACGCAGCCTCTGGACAGAGAAGACATACCTTGGCACAACATAACGGTGATGGCCTCGGAGGTTGGTAGGTACCCAGGTGACTTTCCATAAACCTAATGTTTACGCGTGGGCGAGTGATTATAAAGCACCCGCTGTGTCTGTCTGCTCGGCCATGTTATGGTTTTTTGGTTTTTTTGGGGGGAGTTTTTGAGCATTTTTGCCTTTATACGGACAGTACAGTGAGAGATAGACAGGAAATTCAGGGGGAGAGAGAGAGAGGGGATGACATGCAGCAAAGGGCCGCGAGTCAGACTCGAACCCATGGCACTCGGCCATGTTTTGCTGAGGTTTCCTGACATGGCACACTTCCTGAGACTCTCAAAAAGAAATGTACAAGCAGATGCTGTTTTAAATTTCAGTTGAAGAAAGTCTGTTCAAGTTCTTTCGCTGTGCTAACATGACATTTTTTCATCAGCCTTTTCAGCAGGTTTAGAGGCACTTTAGCCCAGAATTACCTACATTCATAGACTGTATTCATAAAGACATAAAATGGCTTTTACATACACTACACTTACGGTACATACTGTACCATCCTCATCACCTACTGACATATAAATATGGAATATTTCTCCCAGGTTTGACACGTGAAATGCTGTAATGCAGCTGCTTGAAAGAAGCATTACTAAACAAAAACAACCAGACTTCTAGCCAGAAGTTTTTTTTTTTCTTTTCCTACAAGATAACAAGACACCCTGAGGGGATCATATAGTGAGAGAGAGCAGCCCAGGTTCAAATTCATGGAGTGTAAAACTGGAGTCCAAATCAATATCAACAAAAGAAAGGTTCCATAAAAAAGGAACGACTATATGAATCTGCACTGCGCCCTCTCCTTTTACCTACAGAATAAAATCTGCAGCGCTTTTTTTTTTTTTAGGCTGATATTCACTTGGATGTCTTGATCAAAGTCACTTCACTGCAATACTGTACATGTAAATAGCCCACATCCACTGCAGCAGCATTACCAAAGCACCAAAACTACAACCAATGGTGGTCACCTGCAGTTCTTTCCATATCCAGGTCATTGTCCCATTGCACTTTGATAATGGAAGCCACATTCACCCATTCACACACACATTCATACAGAACTTTTTCCTACAGATATTGCACTTCTCTATCACACACACATACTCACACACCACTGATCCATCAGGGAGCTATTTGGGGTTCAGTATCGTTTCCAAGGACACTTGGACAATGTGGAATGGAGGAGCTGGGAATCAAACCACCGACCTTCAGATTAGTGGGTCGTCCACTAATGACCACTTGACCTCTTGGGCCACAGCGGAGTAAAATGACTAATTTATTCAAGCTATGCTGTGAAAAAAATCCCCCTTCATATAGGATAACAAAGCTTTCAACAAATTAAAACTTGTATTTTGTCTTTATGATTTTTAATAATTGACATAGTCAATTTTCGATACTCATTGGTCGTTTACATTTCAACATTCTGTGTCCAGTTTTCAAAGCAACAAGATGCTTTAATAGCACAATTAACAGTGATATCACAGTTACAAGCTGTATTTAAACACAGTCCTACATCAGGTGAATTAACAGAGAAATTAACAATTAAAGTCAGGAGAAAACAGGGATAAAGGAGTCAATTTGCATATTGATTAGAATGTATTCAAATAGGTTAGAGTGTATTTTCCTTATAATTAACTACAAAATCAAATTAGTCCCAATTGTTTCAATGTCCTTTCCTACATTGAAAATTAATTAAATCAATGCAGGCCCCGCTAACTTCAAGAATTGCTATCAGGTAACTTGGGTAATTTGTAATCACAATTAGGCAAATCTCTTGCCAGCCGACAGAGGTGCTGCATGCTAATGCTTCTTTATCTCCTCACCTCTCCTTAGTATTCAAGGATACAGTTACATGCAGTGTCACTATCAAAAGGCAGAATGATACGTTTTTACCACTTTGAATGAGCAAGGACACACTGTGTCGCAGACACAAAGCACCCGCCATAGTACACTGCAAAGCAGCATCCTGCAGAGACTTTCCTCCGCTGTCTAATGGCCACCAGGAGCTGCGAGACAAACCCTAGTGAGTGATAGAATTAGAGAATGAATATGTTATTGAATTTTAGTTTTAGCTTTTGGCTCACCTTTTGTACTTTACATCTAAGAGCGTAAAGCACTGTCTTATAACACGGTCGCTGCAATGTCAAACCCGTCTTTAGGTGCTGAAAGAAAATACCATGCATGGAAATTTTTATTCTGTGCACAAGATGAAGTAAATAAAAAGTGTGAAACATTAATTTAATAGAAAGATTGCTGCACCTGCATGACTTTTTGCTGTTCAGGGAAGGTCTTGCTGAGTGAGCATGCTATTTTTCAGCTTTGTTCTGCAGCACATTCACCTGGAAGCTACCCAGTAAAGCTAGTCTACTTCTGTTGGGGGCTGAGGTGCCCCACAGGGTGATGGGTAACTGCCCTGCATAAGGGCTCTTCAAAAATACTTGAGAAACCAGGGGGAAAAAAATCATCTGTACATCAGACCTCAGACAGGCCTCATAAGTACTAAAAGCAAAACGCAATCAATATGAAATCTTAATTCCATAGAGAAAAGCATAAGTGTTAAATCGTGTTTTTTTCTGGTTTTGTTTTACCAGAAAAGACAGACGAAAAAAAGGCAAATGTTTTACACGCTTCATGAGTTGCTCATGCAGGACAGTGGGTAAATGCATCACAACCGCACACCGAGTGAGACAGACACAATGCTGCACAAAGATGATCAGATGTGCTTTAATACAGAAAAACTGCCTTCTGCAACATTGCATCCCTCAGTGCCTTTGTAGTGGCACAGCCTAAGACTAAAGCCATAAAAAGAAAAGCCCACCAAGAAGAGCACAGTGTGTCCCAGTTTGAAATTACAGTGTTGATGCTCTACTTTATTATTAAGGCTTACATTTGACTTTCATCTTCTTTGTCACATGTACTCTCTCTCTCTCTCTCTCTCTCTCTCTCTCTCTCTCTCTCTCTCTGTCTCTCTCTCCCTCTGCTACAGACAACCCCAGCCTTCTCAGTCACGTTCCTGTTACCGTCCAGGTCCTGGACGTGAACGACAATCCGCCAGAAATAGCCACGGACGGGGAGGTCATTGTGTGTGAGAGCTCAAGGCCGGGACAGGTGAGCGTCTAGGATTCACCTAGAAAAATCTGCCTCTGCTTCTGTTTTTCTCTCTCTCTCTCTCTCTCTCTCTCTCTCTCTCACACACACACACATTCAAATCTTTCTACACCCTCCAAAACACACACAGCAGAAGGGAGGTGTTGAGAGGTGTGTGTTAACCTCAGCCGTTTCCTTGAATACGAGCATTTCTCCACCGAACTATTGTTTTCCTCAGCGGTTCGGGTTTGCTCACTGAGAGCCGAGCAGTGAGAGACCGTAGAGGCACTGGAGAGAGCTGCTTAATCATCCCTCATTGAAAATGAGTATCTCAGCAGCAAACCATGACAACTCTAAATCGAAGCTCATTCCAATTTGCTCTCAGTAGTCTTTGATTCATTCAAATTAAGAAGGTTTTTGAGATATAGAGCAATCAGCAGCATGGAAATGGTTGAAAGGCTGGTTCGACGAAGGAATGTTGGGGGGGGGGGGGGGGGGACTGAGAAGACACCAACTAAATACATTTTTAATAGTTTCGAGCTAGTGGGAGAAAAAGTTTGAATTAAAGTTTACATTAGATTTGAGTTATGGTTCCGTAGTAGCCTCAGGATTCTTAGCTTAGGGGATTAAGTGGGACGAGTTGTAAAGTGTTGAATGAGATAGTAGCTGCTCATTAATGTTTTAGAATCTGTTTGCATCCCAATTCTTACACCACACAGATGGGAAATTACATAATCAGTTACCAGGTGTACATTAAAATTGTAACAGGACACCTAGTTCCAATTAAGAGTTAAGGTACATTAATGAATATATGCTCAAAGTATATTAAACTGTAACCACGGCAACAGTACACCAGTAAAATGACCATAAATATCAAGATTTGTGACTGACATCGGTGCTGAAACGTGTCTGCCGGTAAATAATGAAATGAGCTGATGTTTTGGATCTGAAGAGTCTGGATGTGATAACAGCAAGAGGAGGCATCTTGTCAGCTCAGGAGCCACAACACTGAACTGCGCGGTGATTTGAAGAGTGTCAGTTCCTTCACGCTGTCAGCTACGATGTAGTATTTTAACACCACCGATAGCCAGACCTCCACAGTGTGTGGACAAGATCACAAAGAAACTCAAGCGCAAAACGTTGCTTAGACAAGTTCAGAGACACATCAGACTCATTATGTTGTAAACCAAATGTTACATTATGGAGAACAACTTTGCACCCACTCAGAAAACCAACGAAGAAGTGATGTTTTCCCCTCAGGTAGGCATTTTCATGCAGCAGCCAAATGTGTTGCTCCAGTTCACTGGTTTTTTTCCACCTTGATGGAAACTAACATTATTACAGCTGAATTTTGGAGCCATTAAATCCAGAAGGAAAAAAAAAAGAGCACAGAGGCTTCAACCAGTGCCAGCCTGTCAACCAAGTGAACTCGAGCACAAACAAAGCCCACTGTTAACACTGAACAGTCGAAGACAAAGGCTCTTGCAAGTACACGAGGAGCACAGCAACACCTCAGATCTCACACGGAAGATAAGAAGTCCCCGTGGTGACAGCGGCTATCAGATTGTTTTTCTCTCAACGCCCGCTCTGTCCCTGCTCTTACTGTGCCTTTTACCAATTAAGGGTAACAAGCTGACATAAGTGGCAGTGAGGTTGCCCTGAGGACACCCCTGTCATTGTAAGATTTGCGCCCACCCCACCACCCTCTACACTTCATGGCGCAAGCCAAATGCTCTGAAATCCGAGTGTCGCTACCAGCAACTCCCGTTCCGGCGGCGTACACAGGTAGAGGAGAAAACGTGGCTGTAGGTCAGAGGAACCCGCGACTCTGTCCGATTATGATCAAACAAATCATGAGACACGAATCAGACAGTAAATCAACCCTTTTGTCCTGCATGCAGTTAGAGTGAAAAGTGATTCTAAATAGTGCAGCTAATTAAATGTTGCAGGTGTTGCCTCTGGAAAGTAATTTACCCTCTGTCTTCTGAACAATAGGTGATCCAGACTGTCACAGCAGTGGATAAGGATGACTTTGCCAATGGACAGCGGTTTTCCTTTGCTTTGCCGAGCCAGCTACCAGTTAATCCCAACTTCACCCTGAAGGACAATGAAGGTAATTAAAGTGATCAATATGTTTGTTTGCATTTCTTATGAGTTTTGCACTCTGCCTCCGGGGCAGGGCTCCGTCCTCATTGCTCACAATTCTAAGATCCAATAAGCCGTACCGATTTCCTCACACCTTGCAGGCGCAATAAAAAAAAATATGCACTCAGCCAACTGGGTGCGACGGACGCCTTAAGAGTCAAATGCCACCGGGATCATGAAACACGAAGGTTTGGCATGTTTGCGCTAATGTTGTCAGACAAATCACCCTCTTTGCTCCCCTCCCCCAACCCTCTTCCTGCGTGCGTTATTCGGTGTCGTAACAGGGCGGAAGACGGCGGGTGTTACCGTGGCAACCATCTCAGTCTCAGGTGGATACCTAGCGCCGGGTTGGTCCGCAATCACAGGGCTTTTAAAAGCTCTCAGCCAGGAGATCTCACAGTTGCCCACTGAGGAGAGGAGGGGAGTTCACAGCACTCCAGATGAATCCCTGGGCCAGAGAGAGAGAGAGAGAGGAAGGAAGGAAAATAGAGAGGAAGGGGGGAGCACAAGAGATAAAAAATCGATGTGATAATAAGAGATAAGTCTGTTTGGCCCTTGGTCCGGTTGCTTCCCACCACAAGCCTTCCCCTGGCCTCCTTCAACTACATTGAGGTTCAGAGGGAAGTTTTACAGCATTCATTTAAATGGCAGTCAGAGACGTCCCGCACCTCCACCTCCTAAGGGGAGGGGAGATGAATCAAACAAGGAAAGGATGAACTGCCTCACTGCTCCACATATCTCCTGAAGGACAATGAATTATAATTTTTTTTAGAGTGCAAATTTGGTATAAATAATTTATTGAGCAGCATTTTGCTTCAGTTTTACACATATTAACCCAGTAGACCAGCTCTGAAGTCAGCTGTTGGAGGTGAAATAGAAGTGTGATGTGTGTATTGTGTGTGATGGCAGAATACTTACTTTACTTTTCCACGTCTTTGATTTGATCCTGTAGCGGGAGCCCTAATCAAAAAATTGAGAACACCGCGATGAAAGATTCAGATCTTGGCGCTACAGTGACTCCCGTTTTATCCAGTCTAATTGAGGACTGGTATTTTGGCATCTCTTTATGGGTGTGAACATGATGTATATGTTGTGAAAAACACTTGTTAAATATTTCTTATCTTTGTCACTTCGTTACTCAGGGGTACTACCGAGAAATACACCGAGGTACACCGCTAGACTGCTGCATTCACTACATCTCTTGCTGATTTGCCATATGCTGCGTTCACAGTGCGGACTTGACGGAAAGCTAATAAAAGCTAACACTGAAAAATCACTTGTTAACCAACATCAAGCTGGCCACAGTGATGCAGTCATCCTTTATTACTGTTGCTCCTCGCTGTGCTTTCTCTTCAGTAAGATGTCTGGCAGATGATATGAGGCGTATTGCACAGTTGTGAACAGTAAAATTAAAATGTGGCTACATATACCACTAAAGGCAGAGTAGCCTTTGCTAGGGTGAATATTTCGACCAAAGAAATTATAGACACCGTGATCCTTGCAGCGTTTTTGTTTGGGGGTAATAGCTCCTGGTGGGGCCTTCCAGGGCAAATTGGTCTCACATGAGGAACAAGAGTAAGGGCTGCTCCTCGGATCAATGTGTTTGGAAAGCTGTGCTTGTATCAGGGAGACCAGGGGCATCCTCCTGAAGCCAGGCCTTACAGGCAAGTGACTGGCAGGTAGGTTTACCTGTGGGGACAGGTCTGCTTTTAGTGCAAATTAAACTCAAAATACCAGTAATCTGACAATATTTCTCGTTTATGCAAAGTGTTTCTGTCAAAGATTTAGCAGCAGTATATCCCCAAAGCATTCAGGAAGGAAACCCTTTCTTTCTTGAAGGATTGATAGATTTTTTTCTTTTCTTTTTTTCTCGTTTTGGTTTGTGCTGTTTAAGTAATGGTGTTTCATTTTGGGTGTTAGCACCCGCTGCCTACCGTCCTACATGCTTTTGTTTTTGTCAAACTATATCCGTGATATAATCCCACGTGGGATTGGCCGATTACGTGTCATGACATGGAAAGGAAAAAAAGTATTCATATTTTAATCACTGGTCATGAAAAGAACAAAGGGAGTTTTATGCAAGCCGTAGTGTGGGATAAGTAGAAGGAAAACTATTTTCTTACACCCTAAAAACATATCCTGTGAGGATAGCACAGAAACTCTAACATAATGGGACCTTGTGGTTCCTCATGCAGCTGGTCTGTCTCTCTAGGAAAGCTGTTAAAGAGCATGTTCTGATTTAGAGCAACAACCTGGACGCTTAGTTGACCAGATGACAGAAAGGCAGCTGCCCAGCAGAGCCTCTAACTTGTTCTGTTGACCGCAGAGTAGCTCCACTGGAGCAGTTAAATGCCTTAGTCAAGGGCACACTTAAGCTAGGTTTTAGATAAGGAAAGTGGTTCTCATTTTAAGAACTACCTTTTAAGCCACCTGCTATCAGACACACACACACACACACCTCCTATTATACTCAGCTCATCAATGAAGAATGGGCCAAAAGCTCAAATGACAAATCATTATATTACAGTGTTGACCATCAAAATTTCCTCTTTTTCTCCACTTGTTCTGCTGTGTAATTTATCTGCTTACTCGTTTATATTACAATTCCTCGTTCCTCGGGTCACTTAAAGTATTTCCCTCTAAATTCTTCGCAGCGCATCTGCACAAAACCCCTTCTTAATGATAAGCCGCTGCACCCCGAGTTCATACCGCCTCAGTCATCTCCAGTCACTCGGAGCCCGCATTTGCGCTCGCTCTCAAAAAGAGGTGTCGGGAGTCGTACGGCGTGCTGCTGCCACTGTGTATTAGAAGTTATTTGCTGTGTTCACAATATCGGGGTGAGAGAGAGAGAGGCACAATGCACCATACTGTTGACTCCTGTGTCTGATAATTAAAGTAAGCTCTTCACACTCGAAGCAGCTTCGCTCCTCGCTGTTGTAGCAAACCAACAGTTGGTGGCTGCTCTCTGCCAGGGCCTAATACCTCCCTCTGTTGTTGTGCAACTGACGAAAATCCCTCTCAGTCACTCACACGACTAACTCTCTCCTGACCTCCTTTCCTCCTCAGTTAGAGTTTGCTCACAGCGGATCCTCATGAAACTTGGTTTTATTTGTGGCTCAGTTTTTGTGCAAAAGAAAGAAAGAGGGATTAAAGTGGAGAGACTGATATTTTTAATGGCCACATCTTTAGTTAAATAACGAATGATTTCTGCAAATGATTCCTCCTTTTCATTCATTCCAGGTAATTTCACAATCAGGACTTTTAAAACAACTCGTTAACTCGAGCATTATGGCTTTTTCGGGAAGCTTTTCTGTCTGCTTGCAACTACATCAGATTTGTTGAAGGCTATTATCTTGTTACAATTGGTTCAATTCCTACGGAGACCTGTACTGTAACAGCTCCAGCTCTGCTTAACAATACCCCATCAGCACAGTGGTCGAGTATCTAAAAAGAAAACACAGATTCAGCCGTAAATTCAGAACAAGCTCTCTTCCTTGCTTGTGGAATCGCAATCTTTTGCCGTGCATCCTTAATCACGTTGTCGTCATGCCGATGTGTTGATGTAGCTAAAGTGCCGGATGCTCTACAGTAAATGCAGGTCAAACTCCTACAGTGTATTAGGCACCATTAAAGCAGAAAAACAAGGGGAATGCTTCTGCTCAGCTGCTCTGGGTAAGCACTTTGTGACAAACCTGTTCTGTTAAAAGCCCTTTAAAAGTATTCAACTTGACTATGTCTACTTTACAATGAGTGTAAATTGAATGCCTCTTTGATCTCGTTATCTGTCACATTGTGATGACATTTGCTTCTAAAAAGGCAATTAAACGGAAGCTATGATCTCTAAATAACCCACATACTTAAATAGATCAATTGATTTCTGAAGGCATCGTCTTCCAGTGTGCATACAGAAGACCTTACAATATTACAGTTAATCAGCTGTGTTGAAAGAAGCGCCGTCAAGTCATTGATATGTGGGACGTTTAATTAGCTTTTATGTCATTCACACTTCCCTTGCAATGGGTGTTATACTGCTACATTCCCAAACACCCATTATCTGCTGAAACAGCATGATTTGTGCGAAGAGTGCAGAGCAGCGTGTCTCGTGCTGGTTTTGTCAAAACAGCTGAAAATTGTCACAATCTCACATTGGAGTGTTTGATTAGCTTTTACTCAAGTAAAGTTCAGATGTTTCCCTTATTACTTCATATTTGTTATTTAAAGCTCCCATATTTTACAGATTTACAGTGTTTTATGTCGTGTTGATCCACAAGAAGATATATTTGTGGTTTTAAGAACCAAAAACCATCTCAATGTAGTTTTACATCAACTCTCTCAGGATTCTCTCTCGAGCTCTAGCAACAACAGGTCAGTGAGCCAATCAAAAGAGAGGAGGCTCTGATCCTCTTTTCTGATTGGCTGACTGTTTTCTGAGTGATCGAAAAAAAAATATAGTAGATTTCAGGTAAACACTTAGAGAAACAAAATCCTGCAAGGTTGTACGGTGGGTCCAGGTGGGCAGGGCTTGGGACATGACTGAGGATGGGGTGGTGACTGCTTTGTTGTGACATCACAACGTTACACGGCTGGTTTTAAGGCTCAGTTTCTGAATACAGGTTGTGTAGATTTCTCTGTGGTCTGAGGTTTTGATATTTTCACAGTATTAATATAGAACCTAGACCTGCTTTATATTCAAAAAAGACATGAAAATATCTTCTTTATACAATATGGGACCTTTAAGAAAAGGAAATAACATTGTTTATTGTTTTTTTTTTTTATAATAGAAAAAGCAAACATTGTTTTGCAGAATCCTTGCATGTGTGCAGTAAGACCTCAGCAACCAGTGGTGCCACATCGGAGCTGTGAACCAATTTGTTTCTGCATAACAGAGAAACATAATAATAGTACTCTCCAGTCCCCATTGATTGTTACTGCAAAAGCATACAGGCCAACCCATAATTAAATCAAATACGCAAAACACAACCTTATGAAGCAAACATACCATACTGTGAATATGCTGAAACCAATGCAGCGGGCAAAGCGTATTGTTTTCCACACGCAGCCCGATCATTGACTCCTATCTGTTGTCACTGCTGGCCATGATTTGTTAAGCTAAGCCTTACTGAGTCACACTAATCCTTATTGAATTCAGGGGCTTCTTTTAAAGGAGATTGTTACGTTTGTCTCTTGATGGGCTGATTGTTACTCTGCATGAAACGCTTATTATTTCTACAAAAAAATGATATTAGAATTTGAACAACTCTGAGTAATTAATCAACACCTAGTAATACCTAGATGTATAACAGTGTATGTATTTGTCCTGCTCTGCTTCGTGCGGAAGGTTTGGTTTGGTTTGATATGTGACTTGTTTTGGGTCAATAAGCCCCTATCAACCAAATAATTACAGCATAATTAGTCTAATAGAGAGTAATTACACTCTACATCTTGGCACGTGTGGACCAAACAGTCTTTTCATGAGTGCAGATTTCACCCACAAAGCTTTGGCAGTATGTTGGTTGTGAACTGTTGGCTAGAAGATGGTACTCTGCTTAGCTTGGGCTGTAGCAGTCAGCACAAGAAGAGCAAACGGTTAGCCAGTGAGATTGTAAACAATGCCATATTATCCACTCTCTGGGAGCCTTATGGTTTCCCAGTGTGTTTTTTTTTTTTTTTTCAAATAGTTTCTTGGAGCAAAAAGTGATGTGCGACAGCATCACTTGATCGTGTTTATTAAACGACATAGGGTTGAGAGTGCTTGTCATATGCTACCGTACTCAGTTGAACTTATTTACATGTAGCAAGTGCACGTAGTTTGTGTTGCTGCTTTTCCAACATTGAAATAGTGTACTCTCTACTCACTGATGATGGTGACCCTGACCCTATAGAGCCCTGTAGATAAATTAGAGAACAATAAGATAAGAATTAAATTCTATAAACTTTCAAACTACTACTGATACTTCTGGAAGCAAAAATAACAGAGGTGTGGATCTAAATACCTGCAACACTTACACAATATACACCTTTTCTTAACACGGTATGAAAATATAACCATGAGCCATCTGTAACATTAAGTGCAAATAAGTTCATAACGTGACCGGGTGTGTATTGTGTCCCACCGTACTGTAGCACGGTGTGTTGTGCTCCAAGTTGCAACTGGAGAGAAAGTTCGTGCTGAATCCCATCAGTGGCACCTACACACACCCACCAAAGTTCACAAGGAATCCAGCTAAGTGCATGTGTAGGCAAGTGTGAAGTCTGTAGAGATGTGTTTGCGTCGCGTCGTGTCTATTGTTGATTTATTTTTGGTGTGCTGTTTTTTTTTTTTGTTTTTTTTACTTTTTACTTTTTACTTTTTTTTTTTCCAACACAACTTCATATGTTCTGCAGAGAGTCAGCTCTATGACAAAGATTCACTATATGGCAAACACTTAAAATATCTCAAATTTGAATAAAGTTGCGCACCTCTTAGTTACAAAATAACACCAACTGTTTTTTGCTCAGGTTTTTGCTTCAGACATATTCATAAACATTTAATCTTGAAATCACAAGAGAGAGTTGAAAGTGACCTTATAGATCATAACTGAGTCCTAAAGTCATACACTTCTGCCAATAAAGTTTTATTTTTATGATGCTGTGAAACCTTACTTCACTTTATATCTTGAGATGGAGAGACAGGAATGCATAAGTGATGTGAGAATTATGTAAGCAATACCTTGCCTATCGTGCTAATGCTTTTGGAAGAGTGAAAAAATGAGGCCATTTGCCAGTTACTGGTTCGTACTCTGGCTTAACAAACCCAGTGCTAGAGACATTCCACAGGGTTGTGTAGAAACCTCTCTCTCACACACACACACACACACACACACACACACACACACACACGTATATTAATGCCTGTGTGCATCTTATGTGATAGAAAACCAGATACCAGGAAAAAAAGAAAAAGGAAAATTGCTTGCAAGTGATTTGCAAAATGACACAGATCAAAATGTGCAAGATCATTTTCTCTGAAGCATGAAATGCTCTTAAAAGCATATTTTCCCTCATTTCCCGGTGGTCACCTGCCTCGCACTGCAGGTAGCATCGCATAGTGCGAGCTGTCACAACACAGTTAAACTGTGACTGCGCTAACGCGTGCTGTCTCTCCTCTCATGTGGATGCCGTGTGGCTGCAGATGGCCCATCTCACTGCGGTGTTAATCAACAAGCGCACAAGCTCTCCTCCACCCACCTGCGACGAGAGACGGTTTAATGCAAAATTAGCATGGCATAATTGATGTGCACTTCCTCGTTGTGGTCTGTACAAGGACCCCGTGCCGCATAGTTATTCTGTGCTTCAAAGTGTAAAGGCTGTGACGGTGAACACAACATACACACAGGCTTGTTTGTCTCACTCTCTCTCTCTCTCTCTCTCTCTTTCTCAGTCCCCTCAGTCTTCGCCCTCTCTGCTCTCCCTTTTGCTCACACACACACACACACACACACACACACACACACACACACACACACACACCTCCTCCATTTACACCCGCTCTCCTACCCCCCTCTTCTCCTCTCATCTTTCAACTCCCCATCTCTCTTCCTTGTTATTTGCATCTCACACTCTCCACTCTCTGAAACCCCCCACCCATCTGCTTGCTGATACGGTGATACTGCGAGTCTGACTTAATAAAGCTTGAAGTACGTGTTGTCATTCCAACTGTCGATCATTATAATTATTCATAGATGGAGCAGAGATTGGAGTGGGAGGCAAGGTCTCAGAGCAGCAGCATGATAGTACAGCACGGCGGAGGTGGGGTTTTTTTTCGCTGGGCGGAAAGGAAAAGGTTGCCCCGTACATGAATCAGCATTTTTGGGAACTTAAAATATCATGTACATGTTTCATCTGCAAGGTTCTACTTAGTCAGTCAAGTGAGGCCCAAATTAGTCATCCGGGTACCTGAATCACCCAGCCATATAGTTTGAATGAACAGGGATGAGTGATCATGTGCTGTAGCAGGTGGTGTGGTTCAAACATGTGATTCCTTATCTTAAAATACAACTATTACAAGAGATATTTTTGCTTTAAATTTTCCATAAAACTATTGCTATTTGAACAGATAACAGATAAACTGATGATCTCCTGCTGAGACAAACCCCCCCCACACACACACACCCCACAGAGCCGACTGGTTACCAGTAAGCATGGCGTGTTAGATTCTTACTGGTAAACCTTCAGACCAGCGCATCGTGTGAAGTGGTCATGTGCTAGCCTGCGTGTTGTTTAAGCTTCTTAGCAGACATGCCCTTCAAAAGGAAGTTTTAACAAATGAAATGCATCTGAAATGAGCCTCAGCTGCACTGCAGATGGAAGGGTACAGTTAACGTTCTTAGCATCCCCGTGTAAGTTTGGCTAACAAGCTAGCCTCAGCAGCTACTGCATGTTAGTCTTTTAACCACAACAAATGATGCTGTAAAGCTGGTTATGAAGGGGTAGTTCTCCCAAGCAAACACATGAATATCAAGTTAACATGCACAATTCCAGCCATATTAAACCACTTTTCTACTTATAGGCTTCACCGTGCTGACCACTTCGCTTAAGGCTACCGTGTAAAGTAGTTCCTCAAATCAGATTATAAAAACATGGTCATTCAACATTTTTTTAAGTTGTAGTTTATTTATAGCAACAATGCAATTTAACATAGCTCCAATCCAAAGCATGAAACTGATGTTGTCGTGCTAATTTTCAACTTGTGTCCCTAGTTGGGCTTTTACATGTACAGTGTAATTAAAACTCTTAGTTTTCATTATCATAAAACCACAATACACTGCAAATATGAAAGTTGAGTAAAATACTATATTGAAAATGCATTGATTGTGATGTATACTCTATGAAGAGACGACAACAGCAACAACATAAAATATCAAAATATACAATTCCCATTTTTTGCTTAGTATTGTCCAGTATCAGTAAATATCAGTAAAGGAAGTGTTAACAATAAATATCAGCTTACATTCTCTTCACCTGATCTTAGAATATGTTACACACTGTAGTTTATGATGACAGTCATTGTAACTGGTGACTCGGTTTTGGTAGGAATTAGTGTGCAACTGGGAAGGATTTTATCGATACCACCGCCATTATTGAGTCTGCTTATTGGTCCGATTCCTTAATGATTTCCTGATCAATTTTCTGTGACCAAACACCCCACTACAATCCTCCCTCCTTTAAAACAGCTTGCTCCATCTGTTGGGTTGAGAATAACTACACTCATACAGAAGTGATTGAGGTGTAAACACATAATATTTATTGGATAGAGCATTTTCTATAGAATCACGCAGATTTTCTTTCATACATTTTCCAACATAACATATTGTGGCTTTGCTGAATACATGATGGATATTTACTGAGAGATGTGCATCAGTATTGCCCAGTCCAGCTAATCAACATTTTAAATTCAATATTTCATCAATTGAGTCAATGTCAGTCCATCTTGCATTAGTCCAGAGTTTTGACTAAACCTTGACTGAGAGACGAGATCCTCATTGATAGTCATGAAGAGTAACATCATGCCCATATTTTGTCTGGACAGGGTCTCCACAGAGGTTGCTGCAGGAAAGCACATGTTTCATGTGTTGCAAGGACATGCAGTATGAACGCGTGTACCACACGCACGACGCAGTTATCTTTTCCGAGCTGCAGTTTATGAACACCGCCGCCCTTTGGTGTTTATAAAACGTAATAAATAAAATTGTATTTCACTGTCACTTGTGTCACGGACAAAGTCAAAGAACAATGCCCTGTAAAACCTGGACAGACCAAGAGACACACTGCCCAGCTGTGTTAGAGACAGACAGACAGACAGACAGACAAGAGAAAGAGACGCATGTCAGCTTAACCTTACTCTTATTTGCTGGCATCAAACCTAGTTCAGGACCTGCTTTACTGCTGTTGCTGCATTTCACTCTGATCGTGTTTTTTATTTATTTATTTTTCCTCTTTTCATGACCAGAAGGATATTTCCGCTTCATCCTCTCATCAGAGTTTCAAACACTGACACCTGCTTTGACATGAGCGGGTGGTTGGGGCCCTTGTGTAATTTGCGGAGCCCTATGCAACTTGCCCAGCTCTGAAAAACACGCCGGCATCGATAAAAGGAATTGATAAGCTCGGGGGCACATGATACCGATGGTGCGGACAATTTGGAACCGCTTCAATGAATCTTACTGTTGTTTTTGCAGTGGCCTCTGGCTCAAACAAATCTCCTTTCTCTGACAACGTGTTCTCCAATGTGAAGTAATATATGTCTTCTAAGACACATAATCTTTCTATTGTGACTAGTATATTCATGTTGGAGAATGTAGGCTGTCTTATCAAGAATATGGATATAGACTGAAGTGGTTGTACACAGCTAAGAGTGCAGGCCAGTTGGAGTTCATCAGTCTCAGGTTACAGGTTAAAGCTCACCTGGGAGCGAGTGCTGACATCACAATAAGCTTATTCTCAACTTTTTTTTACAAGCACATACACGTGTTAGAGCTGCGTGTTGATTTGCGTCCTCTTCTTCGCTGAATCATACACTAACACTTTCCTTTAGAGCTCTCTCTTATTTGCCTTTTCTTCTCAGTAAAGTCAGCCTCTTTTTTTTTCTTTCTTGTTTATCTAATGGCATGTTCCATTAACAGAGGTGTTTGAGCAGAGGCCAAGGTGAACTGCTCTTTTGCAGCACATTAAAATAGTAAACGAACACCTTTGAAATTAATTAGCCTTGGCACACGGGGAAGCAGCCGACAGTGAGAAATCTACCAGCTTAAGATACTTTCAAGGCAAAAAAAAAAGAAACGATTCACAATGGCAGGCAATTGATTTTTTTCCCCTGTTTATCTGACAATTCATACCCTTAATCTAAATGTGTGTCTGTATAAATACGTAATTGTAGGCTTTACTGAACGAGCAATGCAACTGAGAGAAAACCATCAATTTGTCGTTTTAGCCAAGGGGTCTAATTTTCCCCCAACTATTTTTTTTTTTTTCCTTTCATTATAGACAGCACGGCCAGCATCATTGCAAGGCGGCGGCGTTTCAACCACCTGACCCAGGAGCTGTACGAGTTGCCTATTGTGGTGTGGGACGGCGGGGAGCCATCGCTGAGCGGTACCAGCACCTTGACCCTGCGGGTGTGCCCGTGCCAGCGCCACGGCAGGATCCGGATGTGCCAAGGCGAGGCGTTCCTCTCCTCTGCGGGTCTCAGCACGGGGGCTTTGATCGCCATCCTGCTGTGTATAGTCATCTTGCTGGGTGAGTTGGGACAGCCGCTGTGGGGACTGCAGCAGGGGTGGGGGGGGTAGCTGCCCAGGGGGCAAATATCCTGAGGGCTTGGACGGAGGAGATGGACCATAGAGGAGGGAAGGGAAGAGAGGAAGGGTTTGAAAAGGGTTTGACAAGGGCAGAGGGAGAGGAGAGGGATGAATAGACATGCGAGGACTCAGGTAGAATTTAGAATGAGGGTGGAAAGAGTTAGAGAGGGTGGCAGTGGAAGAGAAAGAAACGGATATGAAGGACAGAAGAGGAGAAGGACAAAGAGAGAGGAGGCTGGAGGAGAGGTGAGTAGAAAGGAGATGGTGAGGACAAAGAAGAGGCGGATTGGTCAGTGTGATTCAGAAAGAAGTCGCATACAACTGAGAGAATACTGAGAATAACCTTACAGTGGTCGGAGAGAGGGAACTTGAGTCTGAGACGAGTGAGGACTCATGTTCAAACAGGCAGCTCCAATCAGATTAAAACCTAAATCACGTTTATTGACAAATTGAAATTCAATTCAAATCTTCTCTTACTATGCAACTGAATCACCCCCACCCCCACCCCCCACCGCTTGGCATGTGCTTGACATTGCATGTTGTGACTAGAGGAGCAGAGGACAAGCGTGGAGGAATGTGGTGACAGCCAGCACAGATACCACTTCTGTTGATTTCATGTGTGACGGATGTGTTCTGCAGCATGAATACAAAAAAACACAGTGAGAATAAACAGGAGCTTACGTCCATGTTACCAGAGCCGCCGCAGCCAGAAAACATTTCCTCAGTCAATGATGTGCGTGTCTTGTTACTATGGCAACCGGTCCTTGAAGTGACAGCAAATGATTATTTATGTACACACCTGCAAATATTATATTGTCACTTTGAATGTAGGATGAGGACAGTCAGCTGTACTGTTCAGATTTTTCTTTTAAAAAACAAAAAAAAAACAAACACAAATCTGAACATGATGTTAGAAGAGGAAGATGTGACACAAATTCTATATCAAAGATCAAATCATTAAATTTCCTGTCTCCTCTCGGGGGCTGCGCGAGGCGTCGCACACCCTGCAAACCGAACTGCAGTAGAACATGATTAGACAAAACCGTCTAATAACACGGCCTCACCGTCGCCGCTCTCCCCTCCTCTCTTCAGCGATTGTCTGTGGACATTAGTGCGTGAAGGTTATGCATATTCATACTGGCTGTCTGCCTCCTCTATGCCAAAGTCTCTGGCTGAGGCGAACAAAAGGCCATCACCACTGTTTGGAGCGAACGCTTGAGTGAGAGACACACGCTGAATCACTAATCGTCAGCACAAAACAAAGTCTAGTTAGGACAGAGAGAGAGAGAGAGAGAGAGAGAGAGGGAGGGATAAACGGGGGGGAGGCTGGAACTGATCTCCACCACGTATGTCCTGGTGGTGTAGTGGACTAAGACGCATATTGCAATATCCCCAGGTTTAAATCCCCCTGGGGGGCTTCTGTTGCATGTCATGTCTCCCTCTCTCCATATGACATTTGTCTCTCCCTCCTGTCAGGCTTAGTATTGAGCCTCTCTGCTTATTTACACCTGGTATTAACGTGCCATCCAATCCACGGACCGTGCATTTATACCTGGTATTAATAAGAGTTTTCATTACCTTCATTCTGCTCTCATTGTGGTCGGATCTGAATCTGCAAATTATTTAGGTGGGGCCGGCAGACTTCAAGCTACTGCTACAACATGTAGTTTTGACGGGGTTTGCTTACATGAGTGGGGAGAACAACAATGTGAACTCACTGTAGCGATTGCATTTACACCTGGCTGATATTCAGTCATATGATGATCACAATGCATTCTGCATGCATGAACACCTTGGCTTAATGTTGGGTTTTTTTTCAGATGAAGATCACATGTTAATGTGTGAGGGGTGAATCGGGTCATAGATAAAGATAAGAGGTTTAGGCTTCATTATTTTATTGTTTGATCAAATATTTCCTCATATAAATGAGGAACATTTCCTTTAGTCTTTTTTTTTTCATGTAACTAAATATACCGAACACAGTTAATCCCCATAGTCGGCCAACATGCCCCCAAAAATCTTGATTATTTATTTATTTATATATATAAATCACAATGAACTTGTTCGAGGTTAAAAAAAACTCAACATGTTTCAGATGAACAAGAGGTTTTACTAATGTGGATTTAGAAATATGGACTACAGTGGTAAAGCCAGCACATTAGTGTTTATATCCTTTACATAGACGTGGCTTCCACTTTGAATTCTTGCTCGTCTTTGCTTGTCAGCTTGATTTGTTTGTGTCTGATTGTTTTCCGTCTGCCCAATTAATGTCCGTGTTTTATCTCTGTGCCCTCTAATAAGCCATCCTAATTAAGCCTGCAGAAAACCAGAAAGGGATACAAACTATCTCTGAACTGTCTCAGTTGATAAGGTTGGCCTTCTACACATCAACTTAAAAAAAAACAAAAAAAAAACAGAATATTCATAAGCAGATCATTGTTGGGATTTTACTCGTTTAGTTTCAAAGAGAATGGTAAAGAATCACAGTGGTAATTGGATTGAAAACAAGCCTAATAAGTGTATTTCTACAGTCTCTGCTTAATGTAGGATCAACTGCGATGACTTTGTTGTATCAACACAAAGCAAATACTTACATTCACTGCAATTGTAGTAGCATGTCTTTGGTAAAATATAACATTTCTGTTCATTTGAGGATCTTATTTTTAGTAATAGTCCTTAGCAACAAGTTAAAGGACGAATATGCAAAGTGCCAACGTTAGTCAGAATATTTTTCTGGGACTACAGCCATTTTAGGTCTGACTCTAGGTGATGAATGACATGGTATTGGTGGTGATATCGATAAAGGTGAAGAAGTGCTGTGCTGTATTTGTGTTTCAAAAGCACAAGACAATTGACTTTTTAAGTGTTTTTACTTGCAGTATACTTGCAGCTGAGGTCTAAGCTTTGAGAAGTTACGAGCAGCTCTTATTTCGATTAGACACATTGTGTTAGAATGCAAGACACTCCGCTAGTCGTCCAATCTTCAATAACCAGGGTATAAATGCAGCATAAATGAGACTCCTGCCGTCGCCACTGCGCAGCAAATAGATATCCGTAGACTAGAGTAATGCTCCCTGGTGCTGTAAGTGGTGTATTGAGCAACAGTTAAACCTCAGCTGGCCTTGGGTTGGCATATGAAATGACCTGAATGAACCACTGACGGAGCATTAATGCGGAGAGCGTATTACAATGTGCTGTGTATAGTGAATAGGAATATACTACAAATACAAGTAGATCACGGGCTGTGGAGAGTGCAGAGTGGTGTAGAAAATGAAAAGGTGACATGAAGTCAGTTTCTGGGTAACATTTTTTTTTGTTTTTATTATATGCAGGCTGTTTACCTCTAAACTACAGCGAGATGTGAAACTGTGAATAGTGGAAGCAAAAAGTTCCAAACTCCAAAATGTGCACGTAGAAGTAAACATAAAAAAGCAGAAATGCTTTATTTCCTCAGTGATTGACCCAGCTCACCTCACACACACACACACGCTCACATCCTTGCGTTGTGTAATTGGTTGCTTTAAACAAGTAGAGCGATAAGCACTGTCCCAGACAAATTGCATTTCTCACCCTCTCTAACCCCACTTGGGCAGCAGGTGGAGGGAAGTGAATTTGTTTTTTTGTTTTTTTTGTTTTTTTGAATAGATTAATCACATGCAGGTTAGGGGACATTTCATTTAAAAAAACACAGTGAACACTGAACAATGAAATATATGTAGATAGATGAATCTGTGCATAATTACTTTTACAAAAGTCAAACTTTCTTTTCTTTCTTTTTTTTTTTTTTTATCCAAGCCGTAATGGAAAAATTTTCTGTGTTGCATTTTACATTTAGACTTTTACACTGTCAAATTACAACTCAATCTGGGCTTGTGTAATGCCTCATGGGCTGACAGGTTGCTGAGTTACTGGACTAAGTGGTGGCTATCTGTTATATTGCCAAGTGAAACATTCTGACATCAAACAAAAAGACAGAGAGAAATAGCTGAACATCAATCCAGACAATGTTTTACCGACAATTTATTATTTTTGGCTCCAAGCGTAACTGCTGGCTAATAATATTAATATTTACCTTATACCCAAGGCTGGGTTATCAGTCTGTCCCAGAGTCCTGCAACTTATGCTGGCCTTGCGCCAAATTACTTTTCAATTGCTTTCGCTGTCACAGACAAATACCTAAAGTTGGAAAAAAAACTGGGAAAGTTTCAGGGTTGCAGCGCACTCCCATTCACAATCATTTGGTGTAAGTTGATTGTCTTAAGTCAGTTTTTTTTCCTTTTTTTGTTCTGATACAGTCAAACATGTTTAATATTATCCTATGTTTTTAGTCCTGGCTCATGCAGATAGTGGCGTTCAATGACGCTTTCTTCAGCACCAAACAGGAAACAGCGAATTGAGCTGATAGTGAGCGTGGAGGGAGGCGAGAGAATGTGAAGCGGTTTGGTGTAAGGCCGGCGTTAAATACGTGAAGTGAAGTGAGGTAGTAAAGGCTCCGGTGTTTGAGTCTAGGTCGACTGTCTTTGAAACTGCTGTGAAGTCTGTTTACCGCACCACACCATGTACGCCAAAATGGATTGCTTGAGCAGCTACAGTAGATCAGCCAAATGTGTCATTGCATCCTTGGCTTTATGAAAGCGGAAACCTCCACTTCCTCTTAATCCAGCAGCACCTTCCTGTCTCTCTATCAAGCTCTCACCTTGAATGTGCTATAAGGTGCCTCTTCCCGAGAGGCCGGCCTAACACAGTAATGTGTAGTTGTTTAGATAAAGATAGAATATAACAGTTTGATGTATGATGCCAAGATGCTGAGAAACTTTTATATCACCCCCCCGCCCCCTTGATTCTTTATGTTTTTCCTGCTGCTTACATTCAGTGGATTTCATTAAGAAGCAAAGCGACGCCTCTGCAGGAACACTGATCTGTCTCGCTCATCTCTGCTGATAGCATTATGAACTCCTTTCAGATATTGGACTGCTGCAAAAATGCTCTTCCCCTCGCTGACGCTATTTTATTAAGTGGATGTTAGTGTTAACATCTTGCAGAGGTCATCATTAACCCAAAGAGGCACAACTCTCATTACTTGTAGGAACAAGATCGCAAGCTGTAGCGTGTCATCAAATATAACTTGGCTTCATGACTTCATTAAGAGTCGGGAAAGACTGTAAGCTGGTTATCAACACGGACATTTTGCAACATCATGCTGTATTTTCACTGATGCGGTTCGCTCTCTCCATTACGAGTCTCACCTAAAAAGTGGGAGATGATTACACGAGACGTACCTCCATATGCTTCCTTGCTTGATGTATTGCATTTTGGCTGGATGTGAGGTTTGAATTGGCCCCGCAGATGATCATAATGTGTGCATTGTCGTGCTCCCAACAGCTTGCATTCAAAGAATCATCACAGCCTCGACGCTAATGTCGGCTAATGCGATTATTGATTTACAACTCCTCGACGCTTGGCCAGTTTTAGTGTCCTGATGGAAAATCAGATAAATATGCACATGAAATTGGTTGGTGTTGATTTGGTTTGCTGTTTACGAACCACGGCATGTTCGTCTGTCATGAGCTATGAATTAACGAACAACAACACAGGCACACACAGAGATTGGTATTAGCATAAAAGAAATGGCAGAGCATTGTAACCACATTCAGCTGTTCCATTATGTGATGTTCTGCTAAGCGGTTTGTTAATTTAATTGTTCAAAAAAGCAATTTACTTTTGTCTGGAGCTTCTAAATATTATTTTGCAGAAAATAACTTTATATGTATATTATTGTTGTATATGGTTTTCATTTTCTTTTTTGTGGCATCATCCTCAGAAATATAACCACTGATCTTCTTCTGTCTTGCAGCCATCGTTGTTCTCTTCATCACACTGAGGCGGAGCAAGAAGGAGCCCCTCATCATCTCTGAAGAGGACATTAGAGAGAATGTGGTCACCTACGACGATGAGGGCGGAGGCGAGGAGGATACCGAGGCCTTCGACATCATCGCCCTGCGTAACCCAGCTGCCGCCGAGGAGCTCAAGTTCCGGCGGGATGTTCGCCCGGAGGCGAGGCAGCACTGCATCCCGCCCCGCAGCCACCGGAGCCCGTCGGTGGAGCTGGACGAGGTGGACGTGCATGAGTTTATCAAGCAAAGATTGGTAGAGGCCGACTTGGACACCAGCGTGCCGCCCTACGACTCTCTCCAGACCTACGCCTACGAGGGTCAGGGCTCACCCACAGGATCAATCAGTCCGTTAGACTCTCCCGGCACGCATTCGGAGCAGGATTATAACTACCTGGATGACTGGGGGCCCGAGTTCCAGAAACTGGCAGAACTGTACGGAGAGGCAGAGTCAGATGTGACAACCTAGTCTGTGATTTCACTCCTGTTCAAACCAAATCTGTTTGAAACCTGTTTTTCAAAATTTTCAGTGAACAATATAAACAAACAGAGATGCTTTCGAACTGGTCTGGTGGTTTTCAACTTCTATTGTTGAACTAAAAACACTGCTCTATTTTTTTTTTCTCCTTTTCTTTTCTTTTTTTCTTTCTTTTTTTTTTGTTCCAGTTTGTCGCTTTGGATCATGGGTCGTTCATCTGGAAGTATTAAATCAGATTTTGAGATGGAAGAACAACAATATGGGGAAAAAGGAAAATGGTAATTTTCCTTGGTGTATATTTTTTATTGCTCAATAAAGTCCTGAAATCCATATGAGTGGATATGTGAAAAAATAAAATTGTACACTTGTCTTCTTCCTCCAAGAATGGATCTGCAGCGCTGCATGCAGCTCAGATTATCATGGTGGGAGGCATTACCAAAGGTGTTCATGATTCACCAAGCAGAGGATGACGCTGAGCCAGCCATATGCGCAATAATGACACCTCCAGTCAACATTACATTTTGTGTCATTTATTCCACGTTGCCATTATCTTTGAAACGCTCATTGAAATCAGCCATATATGGAACTGTGTGTAAATGTCTTTGATGTTAATTGAGGAGAGGTGAGGTAATACAGAACGACTTACCAAATGCAACTTCAAGCGGATAGCCTTATCACAACTGGCATTTTAAATAACATTACGCTCAGCAAACCATGAATGTGATTGACTTTTTCCCAAAGCCAAAACCTTGTGAACCCGTCAAAATGCAAAACATTTTGCTTCCCCACAAAGGCAGCTGACTGCTAATGTTATTCTAGAGCCACAAACCCCCACCCCCCACCCCCCACCCCAAAAAAAAAGAAAAAAGAAAAATGCAACCTTGCTCTCCCAAACTTTCCCCAGGGTCTCCTCATGGTCAATTTTCCAATTTATTAGGGGTTTGAGAGCCCCCTCTATAGGAGCTGGTCTCTCTGCATTGGTTCATTAATTTTCTTCTGCGTGATGCCTTTTGCAATGGAGCCGTGTAGGGAAATACAGGGATGCAGTCTTTTAGATGGTGCAGAGGAACTTCAGAGCTATGTCCCACATTCAGTAGTCTATACTGTGGAGAAATGACGAGCATCAGTGCGGATGGTGTGCTAAACTTTACTCAGTTTTAAGTGTTTTTTGCAAAGGTTCACTATTGTCCTATAATACCATGCAAAAAAAAGGGTCATGGAGCCACACTGCTGGATGAAGAAGCTGCAAGGAGCTGTAGGGACACCTTGAGGAACAAAAAGGTGTCCCTACACAGAGAAACAAACTTTTCGCACTTTTCATCAGCCCCAGTTTGATTGACGTCCTTTAATGCACATCTTGTATGAAAAGGTAAAGTACACTGATTTATTGAACACTAGTTACTACAAGGATTAGTGGAAAGTGTAACACAGTATTTGTGTGCAGTATTGTGTTGACATGGGACACACACAGAAAGAGTCATGTATGATGGAAATCGAGCAGCGGTTTCCAACCTTTTCAGACTCACGGCCCACTTGAAAATCACAGAAATGTTGGCAGACCACATCAGACCCCACGGCAATATGGAGGACAAATAATGCATTCTCAGAGCACTTTTCATATCAATGGTAACGATTGAACATTCAGGAATGAAATGAAAGGCTTATCACAGTGATAGGTCTTAGTAAGAGAAAAAAAAGACCTGCTTCATAATCAAAATTCACCAAAATTGCATGTTTTGCTGATGATTTGTCGGCCCACTTGCAACACGTTTGCGGCCCCCTGGTGGGCCCCAGCCCACAGGTTGGGGACCACTGGTGTAGAGGATCCACATACAGTAACTGTAGGTTGGTGCAAAAAGGAGCTTGCTCATTCTAAGTTAGTTAGTGCTGGTTATGTCATTTATTTCAGTGATGTTTAGTTTAAGAGATTCTTAATTCTTTAGTATCTGCTAAGGAAAGAAGATTAATTGTCACTTTTAATTTCTTCTCGGTATAATAGCAGCCTTTTCCTTCCGTGTAAGGAATCATGTCTGATGTGTTCCATTCAAAGTGGCACCACTGACATCTTTATGATACTTTATATGATACTAAATGGAAGAAAAATTACATCCATTAGCGAACAAGGGAATTACTTCACATTTATCACTTAATATGTCAAACAGACAAGAAAACTAAACTTCAAAGTGGTGTCATTTGGTGAGCTTGGAGTTAAAGTCGCCGGCTCTCCCTCCCAAAAGGTACGATTTGCTTTCATTTTGTGCCATCAAGCACTTTGTAAAAACGGGGTCATGTCTGGAAAGTTCAATAGCTGCCACAAATGGTGAGCGTCTCATTTTTTTGCATCAAAGTTGCTCTGCATAATGATGACGGGAAACAAAAAAAGGACTGGGGCGCTAACTTCAGAACTCACACAAATGGTATCACTTTTACATGTTGATTAGTTCTCTCTTTCTCCAACTTCTGTCCTTGTGCTCTTGTTCAGTGTTGGTTCAGAAATGCTGACAAGACGAAGGGAGGATGATGAATATTTTACTCGTTCCACTCGTACCTCCTGATATCACCACACTCTCCTCACCATAACAATCCCATGTCTGGTTTTTCTCCTTCGTTTCCGTGCTCATTAATTCCTTCTGCTCGCAGAATGATTGTGTTTTTTTTTGTCTTTTCCGCAATTGGATTGAAAGCAAGGAGACAAGGACGGAGATTTTTCCAACATTTGTGAGGAGCCCAAGGGCTTTGCCCACGGCAAAGGTCATAAGGTAGCCGACGGCAAGTGCGGACGCTGCCAGAACTGACATTCAGTGGCTATTTTCTTGCTTATGTTTCCATTTGTGGCTTTGTGTTTGAATTAAATTTGATTATCAGATGAATGCAGCAGCTGTCACTCAAACCCCCACAATCTATTATCCCCCTCCTTTTCATCCATTTTTTTCCCCCTGATAGGGAACATATAGCCCACAAAACTGTAACTTTTCCAATGACTCCAAGTCTCCTGAAGCGTCAAAATTTCTTTCCTCAGGTAACAAATATACCATCGCCTGTCCTGGAGGGCTGTGTTTGTAAACAAGTAAAAACAGGACATTTAAGGTAGTTTTGGGGGGAAAAAGAGGAGGCCTTTCTCTGGAAGATGGATAGTTGCATCCATACAGCAGGAGAGTGCTCCAAATGGTGAAATTGTCTGTGAGCCAGAAAATACAGACCTGCAATTATTCTGTTTCTGTGACCTGAATCGTGTATTTGTTATGGGATTCCTGAGGGAGCCTCTCAGGGGCCTTGGAGACACAAAAAAACTCATTTGTACACTTGTTTCAGTGACATAATTAAGATTAAAGAGGAGAGTCCACCAATTTTAATCATTTTAATAAGTTTACTCATTATGGGAAGTTCTTCTCAACCAGTGACTATAACAAAACAGTGACTATAATTTCCTCTGTGGAGGAGCTTGATGATGTTGTCAGGGCTTTGTTTTTCTGTTTTTTTAAACAAAACAGCATTAACAGAAAGCCTGTTGTAAGTGAAAGATACGTTTGAAAATGCATTATGGGTAGTGTAGGACATAGCATATTTAGTGTCTGTCCTACAAGACAGATAATCGTAGTCCCTTCTGCGCCATTCTTTTTTCGCTGCCAAATCTTTGGAGCACCACTTTTGTCAGGCAAAAATGGTAAATACTCTCTGGTTCTCGACGCCAGGGACTGGCATGCGCCGGCCCCTGACCCGGTCTGCTGCCTAAGCTTGCATCACACCCCAACCAGATGCCTGTTCCAGCATGTGGTGGGCCCACAGGGAGAAGGAGGCCCCCAGGGTAGACCCAGTACACACTGGAGAGATTTAATATCTCATCAGGCCTGGGAACACTTCAGGATCCCCCAGGAGGAGCTAGAAAACGTACCTGGGGAGAGGGAGGTCTGGATTGCTTTGCTTGACCTTGAAATTATTAATATTATTGGTGCAAATTTTCTATTTGCAGATATTTTTTTTTACATTACAGATTTTTTGAGAGAGTTAAACAGAAAGTTAAGTTTAAGTTAAGTAGCTTTATATAATATTTAATGATGATGTGAATACTGAAGCTCATAATTTTCAAACCCTAACGCAAACTTTTGTACCATTGATGGTGTTCAAGTCAGTAAGCAGCCCCAGAGCAGAAAATCATTTGCTCCCTCTAAATGATTTAGTTGCATGATTAACCAGTTTTACTGTGTGTAATTAAGGATCCTATTGGACTTGAAGGCACTGAATTTGACCCTTGATGGATCCTGTAGTCTGTGAACTACGCTGTAGTATCTCCACACCAGACTAATGACATGAAATCAACATAATTCCCCTCATTTGATGCAGTGCCACTCTATTGTACACAGCGTGTTCTTATCACATCCATAGGCATGCAATTTGTGTAGAGGATAAATCTTGTGGAGAGTAAAGCTTTTTAAAGAAGGGGGGATGTTTTTTATTATTCATGACAGGAAAAACTAATTAGTTACTTGTAAGGTAATTACACATACATGACACTTACAAGAACAAGTTTCAGCTGAGAAATGTTAATTAATTAAAAAAGTGGCATAAAGTTTCCAAAAGAGTGCCAAATCGTGCTTTTGTGCAAAAAAGAAAATGAATGGTGAGATAAGTGTTAGACACCAAGAGGTTTACATGGATTAAACCGTCACTCCCTGAATAAAGATTTCTTCTTTATGGAGCCACAATCTATCAAAGCTGTGCCCATATGTTCCCAAGATAAGGCAGGGGTAATATCTCATGAGGATATGTGTTGGGGGGCGGGGGGGGGGTTAGCTCCCGAGGTTTTATCTTTTGTCAGAAGTAGCAGAATGGATTATCTTTGAAAATACTAGTCCTATTGCGAGAGGTGATGGTTCTCATGATGTTTTATTGTCTCCTTCACCCTTAACACCCTCATATCTCGTGGAAGAGCAGCCATGCATCATACAGTAGAGTTTGTTTACTGAGTGTGTTTGCTTACCAAAACAGATTTAATTGCACTTTGCATATCAGGTCAAGGATGGATGTGCATTTATGTTTGTGTGTTTGACTGCCTGAGAAGTAAGGTGTGTGTATCTAGGGTGATTTTTTTTCTTTCTTTTTTTTTTTCTTCTTTCAGTGGGTTGTGTAAGCTAAGACCTCAGGGCCAGCCGAGCCAGTTGGTGTTACTTTTCATAGCGTTTGAGGTCAGAGGCTTCTAAGAAGGTTTGAAGCTTTCACATAGAGTCTGATTTAATGGAGGGCGGCTTTGCATATTATAAATGTTCATGACTCTGGAGTATGTGAAGGTGAATTGGAAATAAAAGATCAAAGAGACTAAAAATCCTTTCAAATTCAAGCTTGCGATCATTAAAGTTGTTTTACCCAAAAGTTTGCAGGTTTGTTTGCGGTTTAAAAAAAAAAAAGGACTTTGTGAAAGTTGGAATTTCAACTTTAAGATGCTAAATTACTTGTAAGTGTCACATCTTCTTCCCCTGATTTTTATGAAAGTTGAGAGGCCATTATGGAAAAACTTTATGCTTGTGAATTCAGGCTTTGAAAATTAGTCTGTTTAGAGAACACAATTACATAATTCAGATTTTTTTTTTGGAGCTTTCACTGCTGTCAGGAAAAAAAGGGGGGAAAAAAGGCGGTACAGTTGTTGATTAGCATTTGTCTGCCTGACACTTCACCTCAGCAGTAACACATCATTTCCACTGACATTAGAGAATAAACACTGAAGGACTTTTTAAAAAAATCGTGGTTCAAAACAGCACCATCAGTGAGCTGGATGACCTACATAGCCTGAGAAGTTATGCAGAGGCAGAGTGGGGACAGGCTGCTGCTTCCTTTCTTTAGCCTGTGACTGAAATAAAGCTACATCATGAAAATGAATCCTCTTCTTGAATATGAGTCAGGTTCATGTGCCACTAAATGCACATAGATCAACTGCAGATTCTCCATCTTAAAATGTAATTCCATGAGTATGTTAGCGGGATTTAGATTTGCCTTCAGAATCATGATTCATTTTAAGAAAATACTGGAAATTAAGAGAATGGTGAAAAACATTTTTGATTAATTTCTCAAATTGAGTTACACAAAAAAGTAGAAACTTTTCGTGGTTGATGTCCAAACACAATCACCATATTAGACATACCCAGTTACAATATATGTTATGATGTCTGTATGAAGTGTGGTGTCAAAAATCTTGGGCCTGTGCCCGACTTTAAATCCACACCACACTGATGATGGCGTTTTTATACCATACTATACTATGACGTTTTTATACCTTACTAGACTATGATTTTTTTTTACATTGTTGTGCCTTACTATACTATGGCGTTTTTGTACTTTACTATACAATTATATTTTTTGACTTTTTTATGCCTTACTAAACTATGGCGTTTTTTGACATTTATATGCTTTACTATACTATGACGTTTTTGTGCCTGGCTATACTATGACGTTTTTATACCTTACTAGTCCATGATGTATTTTGACATTTTTATGCCATACTATACTTTCATGTTTTTTGATATTTTTATGCCATACTATACCATGGCGTTTTTGTGCCTTACTACACTATGACGTTTTTATGCAATACTATACTATGTTTTTTTTACATTTTTATGCAGCAACCATTGTGGAGTTGCTTGATGGTACAATGGTTAGAACTGTTGCCTCTCCTTGCCAAAGTTGCAGGTTCAAAGCCCATTCTTGACACCTAACTGTGTGGATTTTGCATCCTCCTCCCATGGTCAAATGACGTGCTTTAGGTTAATTGAGAATTTTTATGCTATACCACAACGTTTTTTGACATTTTTATGACAAACTATACAATGACTTTTTTAAAAAAAAACTTTTGCCTTACTATACTATGACATTTTTTGAAATTTTTATGCCTTACAATACTATGATGTTTTTTGCCATTTTTACACCATACTATACTATCACGTTTTTTGACATTTTTATGTCTTACTATACCATGACGTTTTTTGACATTTTTATGCCATACTATACTATGACGTTTTTTTACACTTTAATGCCAGACTATACTATGACATTTTTTGACATTTTTATGCCTTACTATACAATGGCGTTTTTGTGCCTTATTATACTATTACGTTTTTATGCAATACTATACTATGATGTTTTTTGAAAATTTTATGCCATACTTTACTGATACATTTTTATGCCATACATTATTTTGGTCTTTTTATTTGTGTTATATATTGAGAAGATATTATGGGGTGGCTTGATGGTACAATGGTTAGACGTGTTGCCTCACATTGCCAAGGTTGCAGGTTTGAAGCCCATTCCTGACGTCTAACTGTGTGGATTTTGCATCTTCCTCCCACAGTCAAATGACATGTGCTTTAGGTAAATTGACAATTTTTATGCTATAGTATGATGCTCATGGACATTTTTATGCCTCACTATACTATGACTTTTTTTTTTACATTTTTCTGCCTTATTATACTATGACGTTTTTGTGCCTTACTATACTATGATGTTTTTTAACATTTTTATGCCATACTATAGTATGACGTTTTTTAAAAAATTTTATGCCTTACTATACAATGGCGTTTTTGTGCCTCATTATACTATGAAGTTTTTATGCCATACATTAATATGGTGTTTCTATGTCTTACAATACCATGACCTTTTATTTGGCATATATATTGAAAAGACATTGTCGGGTGGCTTGGTAGTACAATGGTTAGAACTGTTGTCTCATATTGCCAAGGTTGCAGATTCAAAACCCGTTCCTGATGTTTAACTGTGTGGATTTTGCATCCTCCTCCCACATTCAAATGACACGTGCTTTAGGTCAATTGACAATTTTTATGCTATACCATGACGTTTTTTGACATTTTTATGCCTTAGTATACTGTGGCGTTTTTTGATATTTTATGCCATACTATACTAATACATTTTTATGCCATACATTAATATGGTGTTTCTATGCCTTTCAATACCATGACCTTTCATTTGGTTTATATATTGAGCAGAAATTATGGACTTGCTTGATGGTACAATGGTTAGAACTGTTGCCTCTCCTTGCCAAGGTTGCAGGTTCAAAGCCCATTCTTGACATCTAACTGTGTTGATTTTGCATCCTCCTCCCACGGTCAAATGATGTTCTTTAGGTTAATTGAAATTTTTTATGCTATACCACAAAGTTTTTTGACATTTTTATGCCTTACTATACTATGATGTTTTTGCCATTTTTACACCATACTATAGTGTGACGTTTTTTGAGATTTTTATGCCATACTATAAAATGGTGTTTTTGTGCCTTATTATACTATGATGTTTTTATGCAATACTATACTATGACGTTTTTTGACATTTTTATGCCATACTATTATATGGTGTTTTGATGCCATACTATACTATGACGTTTTCTGACATTTTTATGCCTTACTGTAATATGATGTTTTTTTGACATTTTTATGCCTTACTATACTATGATGTTTTATGACATTTTTACACCATACTACAGTATGACATTTTTTGAAATTTCTATGCCATTAGACTATGGGTTTTTTTGACATTTTTATAGCTTACTATACTATGGCATTTTTGAGCCTTACTATACTATGACGTTTTTTGACATTTTTATGCCTGACTATACTACGGCGTTTTTTGATGTTTTCATGCCATACTATACTATGATGTTTTTTTGTTCATTTTTGCCTTACTATACAATGGCGTTTTTATGCCATACTATACTATGACGTTTTTGACATCTTTATGCCATACTATACTACGGCGTTTTTCAGGACCTTTTATGCCTTAATATACTATGGCGTTTTTATGCCGTACTATACTATGACGTTTTTGACATCTTTATGCCATACTATACTACGGCGTTTTTCAGGACCTTTTATGCCTTAATATACTATGGCGTTTTTATGCCGTACTATACTATGACGTTTTTGACATCTTTATGCCATACTATACTACGGCGTTTTTCAGGACCTTTTATGCCTTAATATACTATGGCGTTTTTATGCCGTACTATACTATGACGTTTTTGACATCTTTATGCCATACTATACTACGGCGTTTTTCAGGACCTTTTATGCCTTAATATACTATGGCGTTTTTATGCCGTACTATACTATGACGTTTTTGACATCTTTATGCCATACTATACTACGGCGTTTTTCAGGACCTTTTATGCCTTAATATACTATGGCGTTTTTATGCCGTACTATACTATGACGTTTTTGACATCTTTATGCCATACTATACTACGGCGTTTTTCAGGACCTTTTATGCCTTAATATACTATGGCGTTTTTATGCCATACTATACTATGACATTTTTTGAAATTTCTATGCCATATTAGACTATGGCTTTTGTGACATTTTTATATCTTACTATACTATGGCATTTTTATGCCTTACTATACTATGACGTTTTTTGAAATTTTTATGCCTTACTATACTATGGCGTTTTTTAACGTTTTCATGCCATACTATACTATGACATTTTTTAATTTTTTTTGCCTTACTATACAATGGGGTTTTTGTGCCTTACCATACTATGTCATTTTTTGACATTTTTATGCCATACTATACTATGACATTTTTTGAAATTTCTATGCCATATTAGACTATGGCTTTTTTTGACATGTTTATAGCTTACTATACTATGGCGTTTTTATGCCATACTATACTATGACGTTTTTCGACATTTTTATGCCATACTATACTATGACGTTTTTTGACATTTTTATGCCTGACTATACTATGGCATTTTTTGACGTTTTCATGCCATACTATACCATGGCGTTTTTTTTTTTTTTTTTTTGCCTTACTATACAATGGGGTTTTTTTGCTTTACTACGCTATGACGTTTTTATGCCTTACTATACTATGACGTTTTTTGACATTTCTATGCTACACCATACTATTACATTTTTATGCCTTACTCTACCATGGCGTTTTTTGACATTTTTATGCCATAGTATACTATGATGTTTTATGACATTTTTATGCATTACAATACAATGGCGTTTTTGTGCCTTACTATACTATTACCTTTTCATGCCTTACTATACTATGATGTTTTTTGACATTTTTACACCATACTATAGTATGACATTTTTTGAAATTTCTATGCCATATTAGACTATGGCTTTTTTGACATTTTTATAGCTTACTATACAATGGCGTTTTTATGCCTTACTATACTATGACATTTTTTGACATTTTTATGCCTTACTATACTATGATGTTTTTTGACATTTTTACAAAATACAACAGTATGACATTTTTTTGACATTTTTATGCCATACTTTACTATGGCGTTTAAATGCCATACCATACTATGTCGTTTTTTGACATTTTTATGCCTTACTATACTATGACGTTTTTTGACATTTCTATGCCATATTAGACTATGGCTTTTTTTTTACATTTTTATGCCTTACTATACTATGGCATTTTTGAGCCTTACTATACTATGACGTTTTTGACATTTTTATGCCTGACTATACTATGGCGTTTTTTGACGTTTTCATGCCATACTATACTATGACGTTTTTTTTTGGTTTTTTTTGCATTACTATACAATGGCGTTTTTGTGCTTTACTACGCTATGACGTTTTTATGTAATACTATACTATGACATTTTTTGAAATTTTTATACCATACTATACTATGGCGTTTTTATGCCATACCATACTATGTCGTTTTTTGACATTTTTATGCCATACTATACTATGACGTTTTTTGACATTTCTATGCTACACTATACTATTACATTTTTATGCCTTACTCTACCATGGCGTTTTTTGACATTTTTATGCCATAGTATACTATGACGTTTTTTTGACATTTTTATGCCTTACTATACTATGATGTTTTATGACATTTTTATGCATTACAATACAATGGCGTTTTTGTGCCTTACTATCCTATTACCTTTTCATGCCTTACTATACTATGATGTTTTTTGACATTTTTACACCATACTATAGTATGACATTTTTTGAAATTTCTATGCCATATTAGACTATGATGAACGTTTTTGAAAATTTTTATGGCTTACTATATCTATGGGCGTTTTTTATGCAACTATACTATGGACGTTGATTTTGACATTTTATGCCTTACTAATACCTATGGCGTTTTTTTTTAACGTTTCATGCATACTAATACTATGACATTTTTTTTATTTTTTGCTACTATAGCGATGCGTATATAGATTCACCACAGAGTATTTTACTCCACACGCGCACATGTCATCGTAGGGAGGGAAATATCTCCAGATGATATCACTTATGAATTGTGACTGTGATGAGATATGTGCGTTGATACGCATTTTTCAATCACACTCGAGTCAAGAAGTCGACGGACAGATTAGTTGTATTTGATAGAGATACAACTCTCTCACGATGACTCACATGGACGCGATACTGAGTTACTAATACTATGGCGTTTAAATGGCCATCTAGATGTTATAATAACACTGTAGGTCGTTTTTCTGGGTTAGTTATGAGCCGCGCACTTACTGAATTACTGATCCGGCTCCATATTATGAGGACGTTTTTTGACACATTTCTATGCATATTAGACTATGGCTTTTTTTTTGACATTTTTATGGCCTTACTATACCTATGATAATGTTTTGGACATTTTTACACCATATATAGTAATGACATTTTTTGAAAATTTTCTATGCCATACTGGACATGCGCTTTTTTTTGACATTTTTTGGTACTATACTATGGCGTTTTTTTAATGCCATACTATACTATGACGTTATTGTGACATTTTTTATGCTTAACTATACTATGGCTTTTTTTTTACGTTTTCATGCAATACTATACTATGACCAATTTTTTAAAAAAATTTTTGGCCTGCATTGACAAACAATGGCTTTTTGTGCCGTTACTATTCTAATTACCTTTTCATAATAAAGTGCGTGATCTTGGTAGCTAGATATCTTTAATATATTATGAGGGACGATGTTTTTCGCACTATTAAATTACGAGTGAGAGGTTTTATAGGCGGATCAGTTATACACGCCACACTAGAATTCACCTTTCATGCCTTACTATATACTATGATGTTTTATGACATTTTTATGCAATTAAATATGATCGGCGTTTTTCGGTGCTTACTATACTATTAACCTTTTCATGCCTTATCTATACTATGATGTTTTTTGAGATTTTTATGCCTTACTATATACTATGGGCGTTTTTTTGACGTTTTTCATTCAATACTATAAACCTATGACGTTTTAATTTTTTTTTTACCTTACATACAATGGCGTTTTTGTGCCTTAACTACGCTATGATTGTTTTTATGCAGATACTATACTATTGACATTTTTTTTGACATTTTTATGCCTTACAATACTATGGGTGAATCTTTGAAATTTTTACAACAATGAATACGTAATGACATTTTTTTGAAAAATTTTTATGCCTTACTCATACTATGAACATTTTGACGTTTTCATGCCTTACTATAGTTGACATTTTTTGAAATTTCTATGGCCATATTGACTATGGCTTTTTTTTGACATTTTATGGCTTACTCAACTACTATGGCGTTTTTATGCGACTACTATACTATGAACGTTTTTTGACATTTTTATGCCTTACAATACTATGGCGTTTTTTGACATTTTTCATGCAATACTATACTAATACATTTTTAAAAAAAAAATTTTGCTTACTATACAAATGGCGTTTTTTGTGCCTTACTAACGCCTATGACGTTTTTTTATGTAATACTGTACTATGATATTTTTTGACCCGCTTTTTAGCAAACATACATAGTATGAACATTTTTTTTAAAATTTTTATGCCATACCTATACTTGGCATATTTTATGCCATATCATACATGGTCGTTTTTGACATTTTCATGCCACAGCTATAGTATGAAATTTTTTGAAGTTTCCAATGCTTACTATAACATGGCATTTTTTGAACACTATTATGGCTTACTATACTATGTTTATTCCTGTTTCTTTCCGCGTTTTTTACATTTTTAAGCATACTATACTATGATGTTTGAACAAATTTTTATGGCATACAATACAATCGGCGTTTTTTGTGCCTTACTATACTATTAACCTTTTCATGCCTTTACTAATACTATGTATGTTTTTGACGTTTTCAATTCCATACTATAATATGACGTCATTTAAGTTTTTTTTTTGCCTTACTATACAATGGCGTTTTTGTGCCTTACTTACGCTATGATGTTTTATGCAATACTATACTATGACATTTTTTTTTGACATTTTTATGCCTTACTATACTATGTGTTTTTTTGAAATTTTTACAACGAACATGCCATAGTATGACTTTTTTTGAAAAATTTTTATGCCAACTATTACTATGGCGTTTTTTTGACATTTTTATGCCATACTTATACTATGACCATTTTTTGACATTTTTAATGCTTAACATATGACATTTTTTAGACTGATATATCAGTATCACTGTAGTATAAGGTAGTGTCTAATGATTACTGGTGCGCTTATACAATGCAATTTTTTTTTGCCTCACAATGTATGAGTTTTCATACTCAACTATACCTATGGTGTTTTTAAATGCCATACTATTCTATCATACGTTTTTTTGACAATTTTATGTCTCACTAATACCATGACGTTTTTTGAACATTTTTATGCCATACTATACTATGCACGTTTTTTACACCTTAATTGCCCAAGACTATACTAGGAAGCAGGGAGTTTTTGACAGTTTTATGCCTTAGCTATAAAGTGTCTTCAATGGTGTTTTTTGTTGCCTTAATTATACACACCAGACGTTATTTTGAGCAGACCGCTTGTAATATCGTCCTAAGAATGAGGGTCGTTTTTGAAGAAACTTAGTATGTATGTCCCATCACTCACGTTTATGAGGTGGTGAAATCGGGTGGTTATTTAGGGGGATCATCAGACTTATTGCAGATCTAACAGTTCTATTTTATGTATATATTGTACTACGTGCACTGGTGAGCTCCGGAGGATCGATTAAGATATTATGGGGTGGGCTTGAGATATGAGGCGTCGGTATGCGTTAGACGTGGTAGTTTAGCTGGTGGTGGGACACTTGGTCCGTGTGGATTTATAGGGTTTGGCACTAGGGTTATGCAACACGGGGACCGCTCTAGAACTGGTTATTAGATTGTATTGCGTAATTTCCACTCGTGACCCGACACGAACCGCGTGATGCTCGGCGCATGTAGGGTGGGCCGGAGTGGCGGTTCAAATGAGACACTGCTTAGGGTAAATTGACAATTTTATGGAATGGCTAATGATGGGCTCAATTGGGACATTTTTATGGAAGCCTCACTATACCTCTATGACTGTTTTTTTTTTTTACATTTTTTGCCTTGATTATACTGATGGGATGTGTTTTGGTGCCTTACTATACTAATGAGTTTTTTGTGTAAACAATTTTTAATGCAATAGAGTGAGTATATTGACACACACACTTACATGCTATCGGCGATCTATCATCGAGATGGCGCTTTTTGGTGCCTCATTAAGAGCTGAATGAAATTTTTAAAATGCCATACATTAATATGGGTGTTTTCTAGTGTCTTACAGATATCACATGACCTTTTCATTTGGGGCAATATAGTTAGGGTCTCGAAACGACATTGGCTTGGGTGGCTTGGTTAGATACAGGATGGATTAGAACTGGGTTGGGTCATTCAGATATTGTCCTAAGGGTGTGCAGGCTTCAAACCCGTTTCCTGATGATTTAACTGTGGTGGATTTTGGGCATCCTCGCTCTCTCCACATATTCAAATACACGTTGCTTTGAGGTCAATTGATCAATTTATTTATGCGCTATAAATGGCCACCTGGTTGGTCGTTCGGATGACGTACACACACACTTTTATGGATTATTTTTATGCCAACTATACTAATACATTTCTTATCCATAACATTAATATGGTGTTCCTATTGCTTTCAATACCACAGACCTTATTCATTTGGGTTTATTATATTGAGCAGGCCAATAAGGTATTGTGAGTGGAGCACTTAGCATTGATGGGTACAGATGCAGTCTGAACTGTTGGCCTATCCTTGCCAAGGTTGCATTTCATAAAGCCCAATTTTGAACATCTAACTGCTGTGAGGCTCTTGTTGGCAGTCCTCCTCTCACTCAATACGCTGGTCATATACGTGTAACCACTGTGAGATCTGGTATATTAATGTATGAGAGACCTAAGCATAGATGTATTATGCTTATTACCGGGAAGGATGTAGATACGGTTATTATCTCTGCAAACCATCGTTAGATTATAGGACACAGGTACATTATTTGGCGGATAGAAATAAAAACTTTTTCCTATATTGATCACCAGTTGAGGACTATGCACCGAACATTTATTGAAGATGACATTTTGTTATGCATTTATACAATTACGATCGCATTGGTTTTTTTGGCCAGCAATATAAGCTAAATATGATACGCTGTGTTATGAGAGACAGTCATTTGTTATGTCTATTACTATACCCATGGATGTTTTTTGAGACATATTATTGCCAGTTAGACTATAATTAGTAGATACAGGTTTTTTGTATCATGCTCTTCTCTCACATAGAACCCTAGTTGTAGCACTAATGGACGTTTTTTTACACTTTTAATGCAGACGGATGAGAGACAGGCTTTTTTTGACATTTGTTATAACTTACTAATATGAGTACGAATTACTCGGCTGTCTAGCATAGACAAAATTTTGAGACCGAGTACACGTATGTATGACGCGAGTTCTTGTATGGACATTTTTATAGACGTGCAGCTGTGAGCTATCGAGCCTGGTGTGTTGTGGGACCGGTATCTGTTCTATGACCTGGCACGACGAGCTATACTATGATGTTTTTTTGTTCTTTTTGCGCCTTACTATACAATGACATTTTTATGCCCATAACCATACTAGTGTCGTTTTGCTTTGCCTTACTTATATGTCTTTTAATTTTTTTGCCTACTATATATGATATTGGGGACATCGTTTTTTGACCATTATCTCATCTACGCTGATCTGCTACATTCTAATTAGCACTATCTGGCGCATTTTATGTAGGCCTTACTTACCCATGGCGTTTTTTGAACATTAGTTTATGCCATAGAGTAATTTACTATTGACGGCTTTTTGAACGATTTTATGCCTACTATACTATGAATGTTTTAATGACATTTTTATGCCATTGACAATACAATGGCATTTTTGTGCCGCTATAAACTATACCTTTACTTTCATCCGCTTACTATACATGAATGTTGTCTTCTTTGACAATTTTTTACACCATACTCATAATGTATGACAGTTTTTTTGAAATTTCTATGCCATATCTAGGACTAATGGCTTTTTTGACCATTTGTTATGGCTTTACTATAACAATGGCGTTTTTATTGCTTACTATATCTATGACTAATAAAACGTTTTTTGAAATTTTTATGCCTTAAACTAAATACTATGCGGTGTTTTTTAAACGGTTTTCCCATTGCCCATACACTATACTGATGACGTCTTTTTTTTATTTTTTTGCCTTACTATAATCAAACAATGGCGGTTTTTGGTGGCTTACTACGCTATGGACGTTTTTATGAAATAACTAACTACGATTGACATTTTTTTGAAAAGTTGTTTTTAGATGCCTTCACTAATAGACTATGAATGTTTTTTGACATTTTACATACATACAAGTAGTAAATGAACATTTTTTTGAGATTTTTATCGCCATACTATACTATGGCGTTTAGACATGCCATCATGCCCATACTAATGTCGTTTTCTGACATTTTTTATGCCTTACTATATCTATGACGTTTTTTTTGACATTTTACGCTCCATATCTAAGAACTATTGGCTTTCTTTTGACAATTTTTATGGGCGTTACTATGAGCTGATGATGGTTATTTTCTGACATTTTTACAACCAATACTATAGTCATGACATTTTTTGAAATTTCCTATGCCATATTGGACTATGGCTTTTTTTGAATTTTATATGGCTTTGTTTAACTATGGCGTTTTAATGCCATACCTATCATCTATGACGTTTATTTGACATTTTTAAATGCGGCTTACTATACTATCTGGCGTTTTTTTTTCCGTTTTCATGCATAATTTGTCTTAGATGTAATTCTATACATGAATTTTTTAATAAAAATTTTTTGCCTGCATTACAATACAAATGGCGTTTTTCGTGCCTACTATACTATTATACCTTTTCATGCTTACTAATAGCTCATGACGATTTATTGACATTTTATGCATTACAATAACGATGGCGTTTTTGTGCCTTATTACAATACTATTTACCTTTTCATGCCTTACCTATTACTATGATGTTTTATATGACATTTTTATGGCTATTACAAATTATGATTGGCGTTTTTGTGGCGCTATACTCATACTATTACCTTTCGCATGCCTTACTGATAACTCATGATGTTTTTTGAGGATTTTTAATGCCTTAACTATACTTGGCGTTTGTTTGACGTTTTCATTCCGCATACTATACTATCGACGTCTTTTAAATTGTTTTTTAGACCTTACTATACAAATGGCGTTTTTGTGCTACTAGCTATGAATGTTTTTTATGCAATACTATAAACTAATGACATTTTTTTGACATTTTCTATGCTTACTATACTATGGTGAGATCTTTGAAATCTTTTAACAATCATGTCCATAGTATGAATATGACATTTTTTGTAGACCAGATATTTTATGCTTTAATTAGTAATTATGTGGCGTTTTTTGACATTTTAATGCGCATATTATAGCTATTGACTGTTTTTATGACATTATATTTTGCGTTAGATATACAATGGCGTTTTTTTTGCCTCAACTTGATTTGTATGAGGTTTTTACATAACCTCACTATACCTATGTGTGTTTTTTTATGCCAACTATACTATCATGTTTTTTTGAGATTTTCATGCCATACTATACTATGAATGTTTTTTGACATTTTTTACAACCAATACTCATACTAGTATGACATTTTTTGAAATTTTTATGCGCATACTTAACAGGATGTTTTTGATATATTTTTACACCATATCTATAAGCTATGAGCGTTATTTTGACATTTTTATGCCATAAGCTATAAGCCTGTGTACATTTTGTTTTGACATTTTTTCATGCCAATACTATACTATGACATTTTTTTTGACATCATTTTTATGCTTTAGTTATATATGGCGTTTTTATTTTGACATTTTTATGCCATATCTAGTACTTACTACATGACATTTTTTAATGGACATATTTATATGCCTTATATCAATCGCATCATAGGCGTTTTTTGCTGCCTCAATGTATGACAGGTTTTCAATACGCTCCTATACTAGGTGTTTTTCTAATGCCAGTATCTATACTCATCATGTTTTGTTGGATTTTCATGGCAAAGCTCCTAATACTATGATGTTTTTTTGAAACATTTTTTACACGCATACTATAGTATGACATTTTTTTGAAATTTTTATGGCCATACGCTATAGTACGGATGTTTTTTGATATTTTTACAAGACATGATCTATACTATGACGTTTTTTGACAATATTTTATGCATACTAATCTATGAAATTTTTTTTTGAAATTTTATGGCCTTAACTAATAGATTTGGTTTTTTGACTTTTTTTTCTGCCATATCTATACATATGACAGTCTTTTTGATGCAATTTTTAATGTGCCATACTATAGATTATATGGTGTGTTTTTTTGACTCAATATTATACTAGAAGGTTTTTCATACCTTACTATACTCATAGATACGTTTTTATATAATGCATACTATACCTATGACCGTTCTTTAAATTTTACTTCTGTCTTACTAAGTAGCGATGGCGTTTTCTGTTGGCCTTGACTAACGCTATGAAGTTTTTATGCAATACTAATCATAGCGATGATATGATTGTTTTTGACATTTTATGCACCACACTGTGACTATGGACATTTTTTGACATTTTCATGGCCAATCTATTATACGTACTATGAGCATTATTTTTGGACATTTTTCATGGACAAGCTATCACTATGACTTTTTTTTTTTTTTTAATTTTCCTTACTATAGACAAATGTGTTTTTGTGCCTTATTCACTATGACGTTTTTTTGTGGCAATATATTACTCACAGAGGAGTGTTCTTTTTGACATTTTTATGCCACCATATTACCTACTATGACATTTTTGTTATTACATTTTTATGCCAGCTGATCGCTATCGACTATAGAGGCTTTTTTTTTTATGACATTTTATAATGCCATACCTATAAGGCTACTGACATTTTTTCTGACAATTTTTATGGCTCATTGCTCTACTAATGGTGTGTTTTTTGACTTTTTATGGCCTTACTCTACAATAGCGTTTTTGTGGCCTCAATGTATTAAATGAGGGTTTTCATACCTTTACTATACTATGACGTTTAAATGTCTAGCTTTATAACAACTACTGTACGTTTTTTGGACATTTTCCAAGCTGGGCATAGCACTAATTACTGATAGACTTTGTTATTTTCTTTTTTAAGTTTGCCCGTACAGTATAGCAATGGCAATTTTTATGCAATACTTATAGGTATTTTAGAGATTTATTTGTTCTAGCAATTTTATTCCAATTATACTCATTGCACGGATGTCTTTTTTGAGATTTTGAGCCGTTACTCATTAATACTTGGCGTTTTTGACAGTTTTTTATGCCATACGAGTATAAAGGCTATGAGATTTTTTTCTGACATTTTTATTGCTATCATGTATACTTTTTGAACGGTTTTTGACATTTTATGCGCTTACTACAACTATGATGTCGTGATTTTTTTGACATTTTTACAGCCATTCCTATAGTATGAACATTTTAATGTGACAAATTTTTTTATGCCATACATAACTTGCTGGCGTTTTATGTGCCTTACTAACTGCCATGATTGGTTTTTAGATACAATACTATAAGCCTATGACGTTTTTTATGCCATACTAGTCTGCTATGACAGTTTTTTGCCAATTTAGTGTCGATACTTACGCAATGGTGTTTGTTTTGGCCTTACGTGTCGGCGTATGACATTTTTTATGCAAATACTATATGCGTATGGATGTTTTTTGAACAATTTTATGGCGATCTATTTACCTATGGACATTTTTATGCATGGCGTATACCTATCGATGTTTGTTTTTGATCATTGACTTTATTCACACCGATACTATAGTATGACATCTTTTTGAAATTGTTTTATGGCAATACTATATGCTATGGATATATTTTTTTGATATTTTTACACCATTTAACTAGTGTACTATAAATTAATACATTTGTATACTGTAAATAAATTTTTTTTGCCTCCACTATACAATGGCGTTTTTGTGCCTTAACTACGGCTATGGATGTTTTTATGGCAATACCTATACTATGACATTTTTTTGACATTTTTATGCCTTAA